>NC_068428.1:27584802-27884802 GCF_023373465.1 Oncorhynchus keta
CACCGCACCAGGTGAGGGGGCAAGGGAACGGCACCGGTTGTGGCCGTTTTGGGTTCAATTCCTATACTGGCCGTGTGGACTGTGGATTCAACCCCATCTGTTTGTCTGAGCAGTCTTTTTAATTTTTTTTTGCAATGTGTTTATATTGACATCTCAATGTGTTGTTTCAGGTTGTCATCTGGCGCCCTGCAAAATGGACATGGTAACATCATTTTCATTACCAAAGCTTTCATTTGGTTATTCCAAGACCATGACATTGTTTGCATGTAGGTACATTATTAGTTGGCGTATACGTTAGATTGGACTGCTTTGTTTTGACCTGTAACCTCTGACCCCGGCAGCCCATAAGGTGGAGGGGGCAGGAGACCACTCTCACATGAACGGCCATATTGATCTGAAGAGGAGCTGCCGAGTGAGGAAGAGCCAGTTTGAACACCTCAACCAGAGCCTGCTTTTTGACCAGCTCGTCAACAGGTAACACACACACACACACGTTTGTTTTATGATCCTTGTGGGTACTAAACAATTGATTCCCATTCAAAATCTATTTTGCCCAACCTTAACCCTAATTGTAATCCTAACCCCTAAGCCTAAAATAGCCATTTTCCTTGTGGGGACAGGCAAACTTTTCCCACATGTCTGAATTTTCCTTGTTTTATTATCCTTGTGACAGAAATCACATTTAGAATATTTCCATGCTTATTAACAGAACATGCAAGTCGAGGATGCAGCGATGTGTGGTTTTCCTTACTGAATTCTGATGTGCACTTTGAACATGTTAGAATAACTGTTCACATGTACTTTTCCTCAGCCAACAAGTTGAGTAACGAACAGAAAAATAGCCTGTCAATCCACTATAGTAGAAATGTTTAGTCTACCTATTCTATTGGGCAGCTTGTTGAGAAAGAAATAGCCTATTCCAAACAGACTCTGGGACAGTTGTGGGATGATAGATCCCAAAATCAGACAACCAGCAGGCCCAGGATACATAAAATAAACCTGTTAAAAAGCAATGAGGCTGATGCAACAGATCAGAACGTTTATTCACGTTATAACCGCAGCAATGCACACAAGGCAGTTGTGTTTAAGTATATACAATTTAAGTATATGTTTTCAAAATGCATACTGCATCCAGCTCATTGCAAATCAAATGTATTTGTCACATACATGGTTAGCAGATGTTAATGTGAGTGTAGATGCTTGTGCTTCTAGTTCCGACAATGCAGTAATATAACCTAACAATTTCACAACAACTACCTTATAGTAGTTGTACATATTCATTCCTTTACAAGTGTAAAGGAATTAATACGAATATGTACATAAAAATATGAATGAGTGATGCCCAAACGGCATAGGCAAGATGCAGTAGATGGTATAGAGTACAGTATATACATATGAGATGAGTAATGTAGGGTGTGAAAACATTATATAAAGTGGCTAGTGATGCGTTACATCAAGATGCAGTAGATGTTACGGTACAGTATATACATATGAGAAGAGTAATGTAGGGTATGAAAACATAATATAAAGTGGCATTATGACAGTGGTGTGTGACGTGCTGATGAAGCCTACCTTCCATTGACATGTGACTCCACATTCAACACAACTGGGAACTTAAAAATCTCCAATTTCAAACTTCAGAGCATTCAACGCAACTGGAGGAAAAAACTAGCTCCGACTGGAAAAAGTCGTTTTGAACGATATTCCAACTCGTGAACTCAGTCCTCTTTCTAGAGCTCTGACTTTGCGGCCTGAAGATCACTGACGTCATGATTTGACCTCGTATTTTTCAGAGTTCCCTGTCGTCTTGAAAGCACCACAAGATGTCTGGCACTGACAGCTTGTCAACTCAAAGGCTCTGTAGCTGTATGCATGTGATAAATAAGATGCATAACCAATATACTTTACACACATGCCAATTTAATTCCACAAAATGATGCTAATTAACCTATAGATATGACCATTCAAATTTATTTCCATCAATGTAGAGGCTACAAAGCATTATTTAGCATTATTCTGCCAGCGTCAAAAAAAATATCGGTCAAAAGCTGGCTATTACTGGATAACGGAAACACAGGCACACACACATCAACCAGAGGTCAATAGTACTACCAGATAAAGGTTTTACATTCAAACTGATCATTTTAATAGACTTAATATTTGACAAAATAATGAATATGTATGACCTGGAGGTGGTGGATCTGTAAAGCAGAAAGTGAAAACCGCGAGGTGGAGGACAGTGAATCTCCTTGTTTAATGGTTGGCAGACAGGTGAACAGTGATGGGTATATATGAAGATGTGTAACGTGATGATCGGCCCAGCCTTACTCGTAGAACTTCTGTGTAGTCATTCATATGCATCTGTGTTTGATACTTCCGATGACGATGCGTGTATTGTCAGCACGGCGGAGGCAGTTCTTCAGGAGATGGACAACATCAGCAGCATCAGACAGAACAGGGAGGTGGAGAGACTCCGCATGTGGACCGACACTGAGGTGGTGAGTCTGTCAATCAATCTGTATTATTCCATAAATAAAATGCACCATGGCAATATGAAAGTGGGTTGTTGGTAACTAACTCCTTTGGTGGATGTTATGATGGCAGGCCAGCAAGCTGAACCTGACTCTACTCCTGATCTTCTAGGAAAACATGGACATGTATTCTCGTGTGAAGAGGAGGAAGTCACTGCGCAGGAACACCTTTGGCATGCAGGCGCATCACAAAGCCATGAGCAAGACAGAGGAGGAAGAGGAGGAGGAGGAAGAAGAGGGGACTGAAGGTTTGACTTAGTTTGGATGGCTTGTAAATCTGTACAGAGACTGAGAACTGTAGTTTTGTCATATTTACAGGTCTGTGTTGCTTGAGGTTCAGACTAAATTTAAAATATAATATTTTAGGGCCTCCCCAGTGATCTAAGGCACTGCAGACCCGGGTTCGATCCCAGGCTATGACGCAACCGGGAGACCCATGAGGCTGTGCACAATTGGCCATGTTGTCCGGGTTAGGGGAGGGTTTGGCCGGCCGGGATGTCCTTGTCCCATCGCGCTCTAGCGACTCCTTGTGGCAGGCCGGGTGCATGCATGCTGACTTCGGTCGCCAGTTGTACGGTGTTTCCTCCGACACGTTGGTGCTTCTGGGTTAAGCGAGCAGTGTGCCAAAAAGCAGTGTGGCTTTGTTGGGTCGTGTTTCAGAGGATGCGTGGCTCTCGACCTTCGCCTCTCCCGAGTCCATACGGGAGTTGCAGCGATGGGACAAGACTGTAACTACCAATTGGATACCATGAAAAGGGGCAAAAAGTATTAAATAAATAAAAAGCATATTTCACTTGTTTACTTAGAGTCTCACGGGGAAGAAGAGGATGACGAAGCGGAGGATGAGGATGATGGAGATGAGGCAGAGGAGGTAGGAGAGGAGAATGACAGACCGTACAACCTGAGGCAGCGCAAGACTGTACAGAGATACGAGGCGCCACCTATCGGTAAAGAAAAAAAATATATATATTTTTTTTTTTTGCAAGACCTAAGGGACGGTTTTCCGTCCCCAGATTCGCCAATGAGTGTGGCTTTTAGTCAAGGAGATGGCTTAATCTGGGTCTGGGAAACTGGCCCACTAAGTTGCCTGAAGCTTTCCTTTTCTTGCATAAAACCATTTCTTGGTAGTCTTTGTTTTATACCTCGAGTGCTGTTGCTTTTAACATCTTCTGTGTCTATGATTGCATCCCAGAGCCCGTCAACAGAAAACAAACCACTCCCTCCCTGTTTGACACCCACAGATCTCCAGCTAGGAGAAGCCATATACGGTTGGTCTTGTACCCCGCATGAACAATTATTTATTAGAAAACCCTGCTTACCTACATTGACATGGTGTCATTTCTTCTTTTTCTCCTCTCCTTTGGTCCAGAGTGAAGAAGCATGCCATCCACAGTAGCGACACCACGTCGTCATCTGACGAGGAGAGATTTGAGAGGAGGAAAAGCAAGAGCATGACCCGGGCCAGGAACAGGTGAATACCTCTCCTCCTCTTTCTGTCACTCACCTGGTGAATTTTGATATTAGATACAATTCATAAGTGGCTTTTCACTAGTTCACAGCACTTTCCATTCACCACCCATACTGTATGTACATAGGGTGGGGATACATGTGGCAGTCATGAGATTCTGTCAGCTGGTTATTGTCATGCAAAAGACTGCTGGCCTCGCGGTAATTGACCGTTATTTGACATAAACATGTATAGCATAACCAGGCCTCCACACATACAAGCTGCTGATGTGCGTCATCAAAATAAGCCTAAATCAATGTAATATATATCATCACTACAAATCCATTATTTAGACGGGTCTAAAGAAACATGATAAGAAGAAAATGTATTTCAGAAGAACAGAATGAGTTGGCCTACTGTATGTTATCTGGCTATTCTCCATGCCATAAGCTGTAGGCTTGGATATGCTTAAGTCCCGTGTCATAATTGTATATATCATTTTATAGTAAGAAGAACTTTATTTGTGAATGAAACAAACCTTAGAATGTCTTAAATCAGAGCATATATGGGCTGCATGGAGCGACTATCTGCTATTGATTTGAGAAAGAAGCAGAAAAAGCTTGTTCTGTTCCTTGCTTCAGGCTGCACAGCTGTTCTCTCATCAACTGAATTTCACCCATCAGACTATTCTCAATTTAATCTTGTCTTCACTAATATGTCAAATTTGGTTTTGATTTAGAATGTGCCATTATGAAATGAACAGGGGAGGGGAAAAAGACATGTCATTACTCACTGTCTGACAGGTGATATTCCTGTTTGAGGAGCATGCTCTCTCTGCCCGATTAGGTGATATTCCTGTTTGAGGAGCATGCTCTCTCTGCCCGCTAGGTGATATTCCTGTTTGAGGAGCATGCTCTCTCTGCCCGCTAGGTGATATTCCTGTTTGAGGAGCATGCTCTCTCTGCCCGCTAGGTGATATTCCTGTTTGAGGAGCATGCTCTCTCTGCCCGCTAGGTGATATTCCTGTTTGAGGAGCATGCTCTCTCTGCCCGATAGGTGATATTCCTGTTTGAGGAGCATGCTCTCTCTGCCCGATAGGTGATATTCCTGTTTGAGGAGCATGCTCTCTCTGCCCGCTAGGTGATATTCCTGTTTGAGGAGCATGCTCTCTCTGCCCGCTAGGTGATATTCCTGTTTGAGGAGCATGCTCTCTCTGCCCGATAGGTGATATTCCTGTTTGAGGAGCATGCTCTCTCTGCCCGATAGGTGATATTCCTGTTTGAGGAGCATGCTCTCTCTGCCCGCTAGGTGATATTCCTGTTTGAGGAGCATGCTCTCTCTGCCCGATAGGTGATATTCCTGTTTGAGGAGCATGCTCTCTCTGCCCGATAGGTGATATTCCTGTTTGAGGAGCATGCTCTCTCTTCCCGATAGGTGATATTCCTGTTTGAGGAGCATGCTCTCTCTGCCCGATAGGTGATATTCCTGTTTGAGGAGCAAATCCCTTTTGGCCCGACAGTCTAGGGGGGATGGTAATGAGACCCGTAACATAACTCAAGCAAATTATAATAGTGACAAAGTAAAAGTGAGAACGAAATAACTACGACAACTGAAATCTACCGTCAAACTCCAGGTTTATTTGTAAACACACGGTAATGGGGGGAGCAGGAAAAGGGGCTGAGCTGGACCCAAGGAAAGAAACAATAAGTATTCAAAAAAAAACTAAGCTAGACTAGCCTACTTTAACAACAGCTAACTAACCAAAAATACAGTGGGTGCTCCACCCAGTTCTAACTAGTGTATTTAACAAAGTCTACCTACGGGTAGTGTATGCCCATGGGCGACTTGTCTTGGTTTCCCCTTTTCCCACCAGCAAACAAACACCATAATCAAAAACAATACTCACAGGTGATGACAAAGTGCTATGGAGGTGCTCAAACAAAAGAGAGGTTAACACACAAAGAGAGAGTGAAACACAGAGACCTACAGACATGGCATTTACAGAGAGATTGAGCTTTAGAGCAAACAACTGACAGGGTTTTTAAACCAAGGGAAAGGAACTGTGATAGGGTAGGAAACAGGAGGAGGTGTGTCTTCTGATCGATGATTGGATTGGTGACTGATTGGGGAGTGATGATTTTCACCTGTGAGGGGAGAAGGAGAGAAAAGAACCACACACACAGGATACTTGTATCCGTAACACTGTATATAGACTTCCTTTTTCTCTATTGTGTTATTGACTGTACGCTTCTTTATTCCATGTGTAACTCTGTGTCGCACTGCTTTGCTTTATCTTGGCCTGGTCGCAGTTGTCAATGAGAAGTTGTTCTCAATTAGCCTACCTGTGAAATAAAGAATACAAATTTAAATAATTGGGGGAAAACCAAGTGAAATCTGTTTGGGAACATCGATATTAACATGTTTTTGCATCAAAACACATTTCACTAAAATGTTGACAGCCTGTCTGCGTGCTCTAGAAAGGAATAAAGGAGAGCGAGGAGGAGATGGAAACACGTGGTGATGAGATATTCTGTATAGCTAATGTGTTACTCAATTAATTATGAAAATAGAAAACAAATTCCTATTACTAGGCTATTCAAAATCAAATACAAATTCACTATTTGTTGGCTAACTGTAAGCCGCCCTACACCGTTAATGAACCAACAGCATCACCTAGCCCTAGGACTATACGTTCTCTCAGACTCATGGATAGACATCTTGGAGCATCCAGTATGTATAATATTCCAGTCCACACTGAAAGGCTAGAGCCATTATGTTTCAAAGACATCTTAAATCAGTTTAGTTTGTGTTCTTCCATGCATAATATGCGGTAGGCTATGTATTGTTTTAGAGGTCAACCGATTACGATTTTTCAACGCCAATACCGATTATTGGAGGACCAAAAAAGCCGATACCGATTAATCTGCCAATTATTATTATTTTTTTTAAATAATGACAATTACAACAATATTGAATGAACACTAATTTTAACTTAATGTAATACATCAATACAATTTTACTGATTGGCCAATTTAGCCTCAAGTAAATAATGAAACATGTTCAATTTGGTTTAAATAATGCAAAAACAAAGTGTTGGAGAAGAAAGTAAAAGTGCAATATGTAGTTTAGTTTATTTATTTTATTTTTACAGGGACAGTGCACATTAATCAACGTTTCAGTAAAAGTGCCGGTTTTAGCCAGCCAATTTTCAACCGCGGTCCCTGGGCACATGTACCATGTAAAAAAGCTAACGTTTAAGTTCCTTGCTCAGAACATGAGAACATATGAAAGCTGATGGTTCCTTTTAACACGAGTCTTCAATATTCCCAGGTAAGAAGTTTTAGGTTGTAGTTATTATAGGAATTATAGGACTATTTCCCTCTATACCATTTGTATTTCATTAACCTTTGGCTATTGGATGTTTTTATAGGCACTTTAGTATTGCCAGTGAAACAGTATAGCTTCCGTCCCTCGCTGCTGGCAAAACGCATAAAAGTGCTGTTGGAATGAATGTTTACGCGCCTGCTTCTGCCTACCACCGCTCAGTCAGATACTTGTATGCTTGTATGCTCAGTCAGATTATATGCAACGCAGGACATGCTAGATAATATCTAGTAATATCATCAACCATGTGTAGTTAACTAGTGATTATGATTGATTGTTTTTTATAAGATAAGTTTAATGCTAGCTAGCAACTTACCTTGGCTTACTGCTTTCTCGTAACAGGCAGTCTCCTTGTGGAGTGCAATGAGAGAGAGGCAGGTCGTTATTGCGTTGGACTAGTTAACTGTAAGGTTGCAAGATTGGATCCCCCGAGCTGACAAGGTTAAACTCTGTCGTTCTGCCCCTGAACAAGGCAGTTAACCCACTGTTCCTAGGCCGTCTTATCTTTCCCAAACTTGAAACTCGATCGTAGCCAATGTATCCCAATTAAAATATAAAAAAAAAAATATGCCATTTAGCAGACGCTTTTATCCAAAGCGACTTACAGTCATGTGTGCATACATTCTACGTATGGGTGGTCCCGGGGATCGAACCCACTACCCTGGCGTTACAAGCGCCATGCTCTACCAACTGAGCTACAGAAGGACCACAATTAGGCTCTACACTGGTTATTAAGTGCTTAATTTTAAGAAGTTATTTGGCCACTTCAGGGGGGGCAGGTAGACTCGTGGTTAAAGTGTTGGATGAGTAACAGAAAGGTTGCTGGATTGTATCCCCGAGCTGACAAGGTAAAACTCTGTCAAGGCAGTTAACCCACTGGGAAAAAGACATATCTATGCACTTAAATAATGAAGGGAGGACGCATTTCCCGTGGTTCCATTTTCATGCCAGCCAGCTAGGCTTATACTCCTGTTGTAAAGCGAAGTAATGTGCTTAATATTAGGTATATAGATAGATATAGTAGGCATAGCCTATAGAAATGTTGTGCAACATGATCTCATGGGCTCTCATGAAGTGTTTGATTAGATTTTTTATTACATTTGCATTGATGTCAGAGTGATTAGAGGGACAATAGAGTGCTGAGTACCAGGCAGTTAGCAAGTTTGGTAGACTACTAATGACTAGCAGCAGCAGCATCTGAGCCTGGAGAAGCCTAATTACCATCACTAAACGGCCACAGGGGATTTGACTGCCAACATGACTCGTGACCGCCGGTGTGGCGGTAATATGACCACTCTAATACCCCTAGTGATACACAGCAGCCGTTATGCACCAGAAAGCTCACTGCAATAATATATTTATGATATAGGCAATTTAGCAGACACTTTTATCCAAAGTGACATAGTCATGCGTGCATACATTTTACCTATGTACGGTCCCAGGGATTGAACCCACTATCCTGTCATTCCAAGTGCCATGCTCAACGAACTGAGCTACAAAGGACCACAGCACATCGACCTACCTTTACTGGTCTATCAGTGTTGAGCTGCAGATATATCAGTGCTAACACTTGTTATTTGTAAAGGTGTCTACCTATGAACTTGCGAGCAGAGGACCTGGCCAGTGGGGTGCTGAGGGACAGGGCCAAGGTGGGAGCTAGCCTCGCTGATGTGGACCCCATGAATCTGGACACCTCAGTGAAGTTTGACAGCGTGGGAGGGCTGTCCAACCACATCCAGTCCCTGAAAGAGATGGTGGTCTTCCCTCTCCTCTACCCAGAGGTTTTCGAGAGGTTCAAGATTCAGCCACCAAGGTAAAGGGCAAAGCCACCTGAACTTGCATTATTCATGTTCAGACATATCAAGCATGTATCCTTCTTTGTTTGCTATTTCTAACTGTTATTTACTTTCAACAAGCCAGATGAGGGGAAACATTGAATGGTCACAATGTGTAGTTCCTCAATCAATAAAAGTGAGACTTGTTATTTACCTCTCTGTCTCTCACTCTTTCTCCCCCCCCTTACAGAGGTTGTCTGTTCTACGGCCCACCAGGTACAGGAAAGACCCTAGTAGCGCGGGCTTTGGCCAACGAGTGTAGTCAAGGTGACAAGAAAGTGTCTTTCTTCATGAGGAAGGGAGCTGACTGCCTCAGCAAGTGGGTCGGTGAATCAGAACGACAGCTACGCCTGCTCTTCGACCAGGTGAGCTTGAGCCAAGGCTTATCAGTTTGACATCATCAGGGACTTTATTTCATTAGTTACCTGTGTGTTTCTATTGTGCTTACCAAAACACTCTGTTTAGGCTAGCTGATGCACCTCTCGTCCAGAGTAGAGGTCTTCAGTTGTCCCTGTTCTGAAATGGACCTAGGGCTTTCCCACCCGGTCCCGATAGGCATAAATTAATAAAACAATATATAGAGACCCCTTCCGAACGGATCCGAAGACAACTAGACCCGTTCCATAAAGACCTGGTTGGATCCAGACTCTGTGAAAGTGAAGAAAGCAACAGAAAAGTCTTTTTTAATGCTACTTTATTAACCAGAGCTGCTAAAGTATGAGATGAGGGAGAGAGGAGCAGCTTTAGCAGGCGGGGAGAGGCTGTACTGTGAGCGAGTGACTGCAACCAACCAAGCTGACTCGCGCAATAGCAGACTAATAACTGCCACAGTTAGGTTATTTAGAATCCAATATGATTACATAGTACCTGTCTTGACTGCATCAAACTGGGAGGAGCTAGCTAAAGTTAGCTAGCGAGGCTAACTGAGGCTGCAGTGCTTTCACTTTCTCATCCTACAGTTACTAATAACTGAACTCTTCGGAGAAGATTTTCCACTAGATGTTGCAACGTTGCTGTGTGGACTTGCTTCCATTCAGCCACGAGCGTTAGTGAGGTTGGGCAATGATGTTGGGCGATTAGACCTGGCTCGCAGTCGGCGTTCCAATTCATCCCAAAGGTGTTCGATTGGGTTGAGGTCAGGGCTCTGTGCAGGCCAGTCATCTTCCACACCGATCTCGACATCTGTGCAGGCCAGTCATCATCTTCCACACTGATCTCGACATCTGTGCAGGCCAGTCATCTTCCACACTGATCTCGACAAACAATTTCTTTATGGACCTTGCTTTGTGCACAGGGGCATTTATTTGTATTTTTGAATATATATTTTTTTACCCTTCATTTATACAGGTTTTTCTCATTGAGAACATCTGTTTTCCAAGAGACACCTGGTCAAATAGCAGCAGGGGGAACAACATTTCAGACAAAACAACCTACGTACATTAACACAACATTAAACAAAATAGGGTTAGGGTTAGAGACACACATACAGTACAACAATTACATATTATGTAAAGAAAACATGAAAGTCTTTACTAAAACAGCTGTCCTAAAGACAATAACTCTTATATGATATCTATACATCGATCAAGTGTTTAAACTCCACCAACGAAACTGGATCATCGAATTAGGTTTAAACAGGAAAGGACCTTCCGCAAACTGTTGCCGCAAAATTGGAAGCACATGAAAAAGCACCTGAACCATGAAAAAAAGCCCCAGACCACTATTCCTCCTCCACCAAACTTTACAGTTGGCGCCGCACTATGCATTGGGGGAGGTAGTGTTCTCCTGGCATCCGCCAAACCTAGATTAGTACGTCAGATTGCCAGAGGGCAAAGCGTGATTCATCACTCCAGAGAACGTGTTTCCGTTTCAGAGTCCAATGGCGGTGAGCTTTACACCACTCCAGCTGACACTTGGCATTGCATATGGTGATCTTAGGCTTGTGTGCAGCTGCTCGGCCAATGAAAACCCATTTCATGAAGCTCCGGACTAACAGTTATTGTGCTGACATTGCTTTGGGGCAATTTTGGAACTCTGTGGTGAGTGTTGCAACTGAGGACAGACGATTCTGTGAGCTTGTGTGGCCTACCACTTCGCGGCTGAGCCATTGTTGCTCCTAGATGTTTCCACTTCACAATGACAGCACTTGAAGATGACTGGGGCAGCTCTAGCAGGGCGGAAATTTGATGAACAGCCTTGTTGGAAAGGTGGCATCCTATGACGGTGCCATGTTCAAAGTAACTGAGCTCTTCAGTAAGGCCATTCTACTGCCAATGTTTTGTCTATGGAGATTGCATGGCTGTGTGCTCAATTTGTATAGCCAAATCCACTAATTTGAAGGGGTGTCTTCATACTTTTGCATATAAAGTGTATCGCCTTTTGCAACACACATAGCGAGGCTCTGGCTGTAGCCTATTCGTCTTTGATTGGCCATCAACAAGTTACACGCTCCACTCTCGTGAAAAGCAAGAGCAGCCGCAAAATGATAAAATGTCTCTTTCTCTACTGCAGTAGTCGCGTTCTGATCTGTACGGGCTCTTCTGGGAACAGTCGGTTAAAACTACACTTACCCGTGACAATCCATATCAGATCCGACCCAGACCGTCACATTATTTATAATTCTGAATCCGGACCTGCTGGGTTCTGGGTCTTGGAGATTCTGGTACAGGTGGATCCGTGAAGACCTCTAGTCCACTGTGTTGTTACTTTGTGAGAGGAGTTAGACTTTCGTGATCATTGTATTAAGGTTGTGTGTTCCTCTCTTCTAGGCGTACCTGATGAGGCCTTCCATAATCTTCTTTGATGAGATAGACGGGCTGGCCCCAGTGCGCTCCAGCAGACAGGACCAGATACACAGGTACTATTTGACGCAGGAGTAGCAGTTTGGTTTAGATATCTCCATTTGATGATGGTCTCTGATAATCAATAATGAAAGTGAGTGATCAGTTTTTACTAAGGTTTGACCATAATCACTCTCTTTCCTCTCTCCCTCACTATCCCTCTTTCCTCTCCTCCTCCAGCTCCATAGTGTCCACTCTGCTGGCGTTGATGGATGGTCTGGACAGCAGAGGGGAAATCGTGGTGATCGGTGCTACCAATCGACTGGACTCCATAGACCCTGCTCTACGGAGGCCTGGACGCTTTGACAGGGAGTTCCTCTTCAACCTGCCTGACAAGAAGGTGAGGGAGTGGCGTAGTTAACAATTTCAACACACCTGCCAATATGAATCATGTATAGGATTATGGCACAATGAATACACTATGTATGATACTGTAAACCCAATCAATGAATACACTATGTATGATACTGTAAACCCAATCAATGAATACACTATGTATGATACTGTAAACCCAATCAATGAATACACTATGTATGATACTGTAAACCCAATCAATGAATACACTATGTATGATACTGTAAACCCAATCAATGAATACACTATGTATGATACTGTAATCCCAATCAATGAATACACTATGTATGATACTGTAATCCCAATCAATGAATACACTATGTATGATACTGTAATCCCAATCAATGAATACACTATGTTGATGTGTTGATACTGTAATCCCAATCAATGAATACACTATGTATGATACTGTAAACCCAATCAATGAATACACTATGTATGTAATCCCAATCAATGAATACACTATGTTGATGTGTTGATACTAAACCCAATCAATGAATACACTATGTATGATACTGTAAACCCAATCAATGAATACACTATGTCAATGATGATACTGTAAACCCAATCAATGAATACACTATGTTGATGTGTTGATACTGTAATCCCAATCAATGAATACACTATGTTGATGTACTGTAATCCCAATCAATGAATACACTATGTAAACCCAATCAATGAATACACTATGTATGTAATCCCAATCAATGAATACACTATGTTGATACTGTAAACCCAATCAATGAATACACTATGTATGATACTGTAAACCCAATCAATGAATACACTATGTATGATACTGTAAACCCAATCAATGAATACACTATGTTGATGTGTTGATACTGAATCCCAATCAATGAATACACTATGTTGGTGATGTGTTGATACTGTAATCCCAATCAATGAATACACTATGTTGATGTGTTGATACTGTATACTGTAAACCCAATCAATGAATACACTATGTATGTGTTGATACTGTAAACCCAATCAATGAATACACTATGTGATGTGTTGATACTGTAATCCCAATCAATGAATACACTATGATACTGTAATCCCAATCAATGAATACACTATGTTGGTGATGTGTTGATACTGTAATCCCAATCAATGAATACACTATGGTGATGTGTTGATACTGTAATCCCAATCAATGAATACACTATGTTGGTGATGTGTTGATACTGTAATCCCAATCAATGAATACACTATGTTGATGTAAATCCCAATCAATGAATGCACTATGTTGATGTGTTGATACTGTAATCCCAATCAATGAATGATACTAATCCCAATCAATGAATACACTGATGTGTTGATACTGTAATCCCAATCAATGAATACACTATGTGTGATACTGTAATCCCAATCAATGAATACACTATGTTGGTGATGTGTTGATACTGTAATCCCAATCAATGAATACACTATGTTGATGTGTTTACTGTAATGATGTAATCCCACACTATGTTGATGTGTTTACTGTAATCCCAATCAATGAATGCACTATGTTGATGTGTTGATGAATACACTATGTAAATCCCAATCAATGAATACACTATGTTGATGTGTTTACTGTAATCCCAATCAATGAATGCACTATGTTGGTGATGTGTTGATACTGTAATCCCAATCAATGAATACACTATGTTGGTGATGTGTTGATACTGTAATCCCAATCAATGAATACACTATGTTGATGTGTTGATACTGTAATCCCAATCAATGAATACACTATGTTGGTGATGTGTTGATACTGTAATCCCAATCAATGAATACACTATGTTGGTGATGTGTTGATACTGTAATCCCAATCAATGAATACACTATGTTGGTGGTATGTTGATACTGTAATCCCAATCAATGATGTGTTGATATGTGTTGATACTGTAATCCCAATCAATGAATACACTATGTTGATGTGTTGATACTGTAATCCCAATCAATGAATACACTATGTTGATGTGTTGATACTGTAATCCCAATCAATGAATACACTATGTTGATGTGTTTACTGTAATCCCAATCAATGAATACACTATGTTGATGTGTTGATACTGTAATCCCAATCAATGAATACACTATGTTGATGTGTTGATACTGTAATCCCAATCAATGAATACACTATGTTGGTGATGTGTTGATACTGTAATCCCAATCAATGAATACACTATGTTGATGTGTTGATACTGTAATCCCAATCAATGAATACACTATGTTGGTGATGTGTTGATACTGTAATCCCAATCAATGAATACACTATGTTGATGTGTTGATACTGTAATCCCAATCAATGAATACACTATGTTGATGTGATGTGTTTCCCAATCAATGAATACACTATGTTGATGTGTTTACTGTAATCCCAATCAATGAATACACTATGTTGATGTGTTGATACCCAATCAATGAATACACTATGTTGATGTGTTTACTGTAATCCCAATCAATGAATACACTATGGTGATGTGTTGATACTGTAATCCCAATCAATGAATACACTATGTTGATGTGTTGATACTGTAATCCCAATCAATGAATACACTATGTTGATGTGTTTACTGTAATCCCAATCAATGAATACACTATGTTGATGTGTTGATACTGTAATCCCAATCAATGAATACACTATGTTGGTGATGTGTTGATACTGTAATCCCAATCAATCCCAATCAATGATACACTATGAATACAATCCCAATCAATGAATACACTATGTTGGTGATGTTGTAATCCCAATCAATGAATACACTGTAATCCCAATGAATGCACTATATGTGTTGATACTGTAATCCCAATCAATGAATACACTATGTTGGTGATGTGTTGATACTGTAATCCCAATCAATGAATACACTATGTTGGTGATGTGTTGATACTGTAATCCCAATCAATGAATACACTATGTTGATGTGTTTACTGTAATCCCAATCAATGAATACTATGTTGGTGATGTGTTGATACTGTAATCCCAATCAATGAATACACTATGTTGATGTGTTGATACTGTAATCCCAATCAATGAATACACTATGTTGATGTGTTGATACTGTAATCCCAATCAATGAATACACTATGTTGATGTGTTGATACTGTAATCCCAATCAATGAATACACTATGTTGATGTGTTGATACTGTAATCCCAATCAATGAATACACTATGTTGATGTGTTGATACTGTAATCCCAATCAATGAATACACTATGTAATCCCAATCAATGAATACACTATGTTGATGTGTTGATACTGTAATCCCAATCAATGAATACACTATGTTGATGTGTGATACTGTGAATGCACTGATGTGTTGATACTGTAATCCCAATCAATGAATACACTATGTTGGTGATGTGTTGATACTGTAATCCCAATCAATGAATGCACTATGTTGGTGATGTGTTGATACTGTAATCCCAATCAATGAATACACTATGTTGATGTGTTGATACTGTAATCCCAATCAATGAATACACTATGTTGGTGATGTGTTGATACTGTAATCCCAATCAATGAATACACTATGTTGATGTGTTGATACTGTAATCCCAATCAATCAATCCCAATCATGATGTGTTGATACTGTAATCCCAATCAATGAATACACTATGATGTGTTGATACTGTAATCCCAATCAATGAATACACTATGTTGATGTGTTGATACTGTAATCCCAATCAATGAATACACTATGTTGATGTGTTGATACTGTAATCCCAATCAATGAATACACTATGTTGATGTGTTGATACTGTAATCCCAATCAATGAATACACTATGTTGGTGATGTGTTGATACTGTAATCCCAATCAATGAATACACTATGTATGATACTGTAATCCCAATCAATGAATACACTATGTATTACACTGTAATCCCAATCAATGAATACACTATGTAGATGTGTTGATACTGTAATCCCAATCAATGAATACACTATGTTGGTGATGTGTTGATACTGTAATCCCAATCATTTAAAGTATGTCTATGGATGGCATAGTATGTTTTTTTTTAGTTTTATCCTTGTTAAGATAGTGTCATGCTTGTTTGTGTGTGTGTTCCAGCTGCTGTTCTGTGTGTGTGTGTGTACTCCACACATTAGTCCCAGTTTAGTGTGACTGTGTGCCAGTCCCAGCCCAGCGCTGCATAGCAATCAGTCGACCTCAGCAGAGACACACACACTAGGGTTGGGCGATATTACGACGATGATTGTCGACATCGTGATGTGATAGACGATGGTTTAGCCTACTTGAACTTGGCTGGTGCCCTGCAGTAAAGAACAGAGTCTCGCAGCACAGCAGGGCAGCAGGGCAGCACACAAGTGATATTAAGTAATTGATTTTCCTATTACCATTTACTATAGCCTATTTCAATAAATATGTGATACAGAACATGAGGAATGTAGGCCAGACAGAGTGGAGAATTCTACCAAAGCAGCGTAAATGTTGTTGATCTGTCAGATGGATGGGGATTAGGCTGTAGGCTAGTAGCTCTAGCTCCTCCACCAGAAAGGACTATTAGAAAAGTATTGGCCTGCACTTACCCTCTGCCCAGGCTTTCAACAACAGTATCTTTCGTCATGATTCGTCCAGTTGCATTC
The DNA here is from genome assembly GCF_023373465.1 of Oncorhynchus keta. Taxonomy (NCBI): domain Eukaryota; kingdom Metazoa; phylum Chordata; class Actinopteri; order Salmoniformes; family Salmonidae; genus Oncorhynchus; species Oncorhynchus keta. The sequence continues at coordinate 27,601,795 of NC_068428.1, forward strand.
GATTACCCACTATAGCCCATCTGTCATTTTAGTAATTTAAAAAGAAAATGGATTGGCCAATAGGGGGCGATAACATCACAATGTTTTATGGTTACACTTATGTCAACATTTTGTACACACACAGAGGGAGACAGCTGGCAGAGAGACCAAAAACCCACTGTGGTGTGAGCAGGGTGGTTTTTGTTAGTTATTAAATGTTTCTCTATCCCTGTACTTCCCTCTCCTTCTTTCGGTCTTTGTCTTTTTCTCTCTGTTCCTAGGCCCGGAGGCAAATCCTTGAGATCCACACTCGGGACTGGAACCCCAGACTGGCTGAGCAGTTTGTGGACGAGCTGGCTGAGAAATGTGTCGGTAAGAGATTGACTTATGTTAGGTTTTTATTAATGTCTGTAACTTTTACGAACTCTACCGTTCAAAAGTTTTTGGTCACTTATACATTTCCTTGTTTTCCATGAAAACCTACATGAAATGAGTTGCAAAATGAATAGGAAATATAGTCAAGATGTTGACAAGGTTATAAATAATGATTTAAAAAAAAAATGAAATAATAGTTGTCCTTCATACTTTGCTTTCGTCAAAGAATCCTACATTTGCAGCAATTTCAACCTTGCAGACCTTTGGCATTCTAGTTGTCAATTTGTTCAGGTAATCTGAAGAGATTTCACCCCATGCTTCCTGAAGCACTTCCCACAACTTGGATTGGCTTGATGGGCACTTCTTACGTACCATACGGTCAAGCTGCTCCCACAACAACTCAATAGGGTTGAGATCTGGTGACTGTGCTGGCCACTCCATTATAGACAGAATACCAGCTGAGTTCTTGCATCAAACTTAGATTTGTCTGTCCATAACTTTTTTCCGATATTCCTCTGTCCAGTGTCTGTGTTCTTTTGCCCATCTTAATCTTTTATTTTTATTGGCCAGTCTGATATATGGCTTTTTCTTTGCAACTCTGGCTAGAAGGCCAACATCCCGGAGTCACCACTTCACGGTTGCTGTTGAGACTGGTGTTTTGCGGGTACTATTTAATGAAGCTGTCATTTGAGGACTTGTGAGCCACCTGTTTCTCAAACTAGACTTGTACTTGTCCTCTTGCTCAGTTGTGCACCGGGGCATACCACTCTTTCTATTCTGGTTAGGGCCAGTTTGCGTTTTTCTGTGAAGGGAGTAGTACACAGCGTTGTACGAGATCTTCAGTTTCTTGGGCATTTCTCGCATGGATTCGCCTTAATTTCTCAGAACAAGAATAGACTGACGAGTTTCAGAAGAAAGTTCTTTGTTTCTGGCCATTTTGAGCCTGTAATCGAACCCACAAATGCTGATCCAGATTAAAGAAGGCCAGTTTTATTGCTTCTTTAATCAGAACAACAGTTTTCAGCTGTGCTACCATAATTGGAAAAGGGTTTACTAATGATCAAATAGCTTTTTAAAATGATTAACTAACACAACATGCCATTGGAACAGGAGTGATTGTTGCTGATAATGTACACCTATGTAGATATTCCATAAAACATCAGCCTTTTCCAGCTACAACAGTCATGAACAACATTAACAATGTCTACACTGTATTTCTGATCAATTTGATGTTATTTTAATGGACACACAATTTGCTTTTCTTTCAAAAACAAGGACATTTCTAAGTGACCCCAAACTTTTGAACGGTAGTGTAGATGTTTATTTTACTTCCTTTTCGGTTCTTTCATTGACTCCACTCCCTTGCTCCAGGTTACTGCGGTGCCGACATCAAAGCACTTTGCACAGAGACGGCCCTGGCGGCGCTGCGGCGGCGCTACCCCCAGATCTACGGCAGCAGTGTTAAGCTGCAGCTGGATGTCAGGTATCCATGGAGAGGAGGAAACTGGAAGTCCATATTAATGGACTGGAATCCATTGTCTTGTCTGCATGGGGCCAATCCCAACTTCCACTTAAGTTTAATTTCCATGTAGTCTCCCATTGACATCAAAGCATGGTTAATACACAATTCTAATGAAGTGTAAGTTAGAATTCTCCCCTGAATCTGTATGATCTGCTGACACTGAATTTCCATTCTGGATCAAGTATTCATTTATTGATCTATCTGTCTCTATCAGTACCATCGTGCTGGGACCTGGGGACTTCAGCCGCGCCTTGCGGACCATCGTCCCAGCCTCCCAGAGAGCCCAGGCCCCTCCAGGCCGAGCCCTGTCCCCAAACATACGCCCCCTACTGGCCAACACACTGGACACAGTGCTGGAGGTCCTGCTCCGAGTCTTCCCCCATGCAGAATCACAGCACAGGGAGAGTAGAGGAGGTACGGGTTCGCTCTTTCTACCCGTCTGGGGATTGCTCTTTCTGTCCGTCTCTCCTTTTGCTCCCTATTTTGCCCCCCCCGCTTTCTCTTGCTCTCTCTCACCCCATATCTACTGGGAGTTGTACTATCTCTCATGCTTCTTTTAATAACTTCCATTTACCACTCCACCGTCCTTCCTAATAAACCATGATGTCTCTACTAATAAGACCAGAGCTTTCTCTAGTTTTGCCCCCTTGCTGTAGCTGTAGCAATTTCTGCTCAATGGGCTGTTAATAGAAGTTATTTTAAATTGGAAGGACTTAAACATTTTTGTGGAAATTTTATGAAACACATCTGGCTTTTTTTAACCTGTGGGATCGTGTGAGACCAGCTACCTGGACAGCTGATGAAACTGGGTTTGCACAACCAAAGAATTTCTGCACAAACTGTCAGAAATGGTCTCATGGAAGCTCATCTGCGTGCTTGCTGTCCTCACCAGGGTCTCGACCTGACTGCATCTCGGGGTCGTAAATGACTTCAGTGGCCGAATACTTATCTTGGATGGCCACTGGCACGCTGGAGAAGTGTGCTCTTCACAGATGAATCCCAGTTTCCACTGTACCCGGCAGCTGGCAGACAGCGTGTGTGGGCGAGCGGTTTGCTGATGTCCGTGTTGTGAACAGAGTGCCCCGTGGTGGGGTTATGGTATGGGCAGGCATAAGCTAAGGACAACGAACACAATTTCATTTTATTGTTGGCAATTTGAATGCACAGAGATCCTGAGGCCCATTTGTCGTGACATTCATCCGCCGCCATCGCATCAAGTTTCAGCATAATAATGCACGGCCCCATGTTGTAAGGATCTGTACATAATTCCTGGAAGTGGAAAATGTCCCAGTTCTTCCATGGCCTGCATACTCACCAGACATGTCACCCATTGAGCATGTTTGGGATGCTCTGGATCGACATTTATCAACGTGTTCCAGTTCCCGACAATATCCAGCAACTTCGCACAGCCATTGATGAGGAGTCGGACAACATTCCGCAGGCCTCAATCTACAGCCTGATCAACTCAATGCGAAGGTTTTTTCACATCTGGGTTTTCAGTTTTATTTCTAGGTGGCACACAGTTTGTTTGACAGTATTTCCTCCTGACCTTCCTTCCTACTAGACATTGACAATCTGCTAGAGGAGGAGTTCAGTGAAGAGGAGACGGATGGAGCAGCTCCCTCCATCTACCACCTCCAGCCTGGATCCCCTAAGATGCACACACACCCCTCTACGGCACACACACCCTTCCTACACTTCACCACGTGAGTCTGACTACAGAACACACCTCTACCCCTAGCCACACACACCCCACTGTATCAGTGCATTTTAATGCCACCTTGTGGCCACAAGGAGAATGACATGAAGAAAGTCTAAGTTAAAACCATTAGTCATCCTTCAGTCCTGTCATCAATACAGGAGAGGGAAGATAAATATTCTCTTAGATTCACATCAATCTACGAGGTACTCTATCTGATATAGATGGCTAATATGTTTAAAGATTTTGAAATATGATTATGGACATTATAGTCCTCTAACCATTTTTAGTTTAATCAATCAACTGGAGACTGATAGCCTATTTGGTAATGTAAGGACACATTTAAAAAAGAGAAGAATATTCTCACTCTCTTCTCCCTCCAGATCAGCTCTCCACCAGCCCACGTCGTACCGGCCTCGCCTGCTGCTGGCGGGTCCCCCCGGGTCGGGACAGGGTTCTCACCTGGCCCCTGCTGTGTTACACCACCTGGACAAGCTGTCTGTCCACCGTCTAGACCTGCCCACACTCTACTCTGTCAGCGCCAAGACACCTGAGGAATCCTGCGCTCAGGTAACACACACACCTCTACATATTATATATATATATATAAATATATAATAAAATAAAATATAATAAAATATATATATATATATATATATATAAAGACACACACACACACACACACACACACACACACACACACACACACACACACACACACACACACACACACACACACACACACTCATACAGATCGCAAATATGTATATCGCAAATGTATGATGTTTGGCTGTTGTGTGTGTCCGTCAGGTGTTCTGTGAGGCGCGTCGGAGCGTGCCCAGTGTGGTGTTCATGCCTCACATCTGTGATTGGTGGGATTCGGTTAGCGACACTGTAAAGAACACCTTTCTCTCTCTGCTCCAGGACGTCCCCTCTTTCACCCCCCTCCTCATCCTCGCCACCACAGAGACCTGCTACACACAGCTACCGCAGGAGGTAGGCTAAACACACCAGGGTTTCTGTTAGCCGGTTAATAGCCGGCTTTTGGCCGATTAAATTTTTTTTTTTAAATAAATAAAATGAAAAGCTGATAAATAAAATCTGCCACAAGCCCCCAGAGAAGAAACAAAAATCCCATTGCATAATTGAAAAGTACATTCCAAAAGAAAATGTGTGCTTGTTTTAAAGTACTTATGAAAATGTTAATGTTTCCAGCTGAACTGGTTAAAGAGTGGTAGCATTTAAAACGTCTACCACTGTGTTCTTATTTTTGGTCTTTTGATCCATTACGTTTTACGCTAATAACCACTGTTTATAGTTTAAATGTTAAGAATGTGAAGTTATGACAGCCTGAACATGTGGAAGTTGGTTATGGTTCTCTAGCTTGACCGGTTCAATAGTTACTGTTGGTGAGTTATTTAATGCTAATTTATGCAAATGTACGTAGTTATAGTTGATAAAGGTTTTTAACAATTTGAAGTTAGTATAGCCTGAACACGAGCAAGAAGAGTGGAGGCTGTTGTAGCAGCAATGTTCCGACATCTAGTGGAAAGCCTTCCCAGAAGAGTGGAGGCTGTTATAGCAGCAATGTTCTGACATCTAGTGGAAAGCCTTCCCAGAAGAGTGGAGGCTGTTATAGCAGCAATGTTCCGACATCTAGTGGAAAGCCTTCCCAGAAGAGTGGAGGCTGTTATAGCAGCAATGTTCCGACATCTAGTGGAAAGCCTTCCCAGAAGAGTGGAGGCTGTTATAGCAGCAATGTTCCGACATCTAGTGGAAAGCCTTCCCAGAAGAGTGGAGGCTGTTATAGCAGCAATGTTCTGACATCTAGCGGAAAGCCTTCCCAGAAGAGTGGAGGCTGTTATGGCAGCAATGTTCCGACATCTAGTGGAAAGCCTTCCCAGAAGAGTGGAGGCTGTTATAGCAGCAATGTTCCGACATCTAGCGGAAAGCCTTCCCAGAAGAGTGGAGGCTGTTATGGCAGCAATGTTCTGACATCTAGTGGAAAGCCTTCCCAGAAGAGTGGAGGCTGTTATAGCAGCAATGTTCCGACATCTAGTGGAAAGCCTTCCCAGAAGAGTGGAGGCTGTTATAGCAGCAATGTTCTGACATCTAGTGGAAAGCCTTCCCAGAAGAGTGGAGGCTGTTATAGCAGCAATGTTCTGACATCTAGTGGAAAGCCTTCCCAGAAGAGTGGAGGCTGTTATAGCAGCAATGTTCTGACATCTAGTGGAAAGCCTTCCCAGAAGAGTGGAGGCTGTTATGGCAGCAATGTTCTGACATCTAGTGGAAAGCCTTCCCAGAAGACTGGAGGCTGTTATAGCAGCAATGTTCTGACATCTAGTGGAAAGCCTTCCCAGAAGACTGGAGGCTGTTATAGCAGCAATGTTCTGACATCTAGTGGAAAGCCTTCCCAGAAGAGTGGAGGCTGTTATAGCAGCAATGTTCCAACATCTAGTGGAAAGCCTTCCCAGAAGAGTGGAGGCTGTTATAGCAGCAATGTTCCAACATGTAGTGGAAAGCCTTCCCAGAAGAGTGGAGGCTGTTATAGCAGCAATGTTCCAACATCTAGTGGAAAGCCTTCCCAGAAGAGTGGAGGCTGTTATAGCAGCAATGTTCCAACATGTAGTGGAAAGCCTTCCCAGAAGAGATGAGGCTGTTATAGCAGCAATGTTCCGACATCTAGTGGAAAGCCTTCCCAGAAGAGTGGAGGCTGTTATGGCAGCAAAGGGGGGACCAACTCCATATTAATGCCCATGATTTTGGAGTGAGATGTTCGAAGTGCAGGTGTCCACATACTTCTGGTCATGTAGTGTATCTAATGAATAGAAGATATTAAAAGTTAAAGGAGAAGGAATTAAAATTGTTCGTTCAAAAAGTATACATATCAAATCCTTTTACAAGCATTATAAACAGTGGCAGTCTGAACATCTCAACGTTGGTTTGGAGTTGATCGCTTAAACGGTGAAAGTCTGGGCCTTTTTTTGCCATTTAAATGAGTTCTGTTTATCACACGGTCACAGCATACAGATACAGTGTGAGAGCTACTGCTATGGTTCTGTAACAGTTTAGTAGTTGCTGCTGGAGTGAGACGTGCTTTTATAAGCCCAATCATTGCGTAGCAATTCTAAATGCAATAGCGTCTTAGTGTTTTGAAGGCCACAATTTGAACATTTTTATTTTTCAACTGGTAATTTGAAGCATGCTTCCCATTCGCCATTCAAGTGCATATAGGCTTCAGCGCGTCACACCACTGAAATGGCCTGGAGGCAGTAAGCATTTTGAAGACGTATACTTGATTATTTGAAACCTGAACGTTTCCCTTCATATTGTGAAGCATGTCTTACCTTGCTTCAAAGTAGCCTAGCCAAATATCCAACCAATTATTTTATAAACACTTCCATTTGCAATTTGAAACCAGTAGGCCTAGGCCTTCTTTCATTGTCCAGTAGCCAAAGGCACAACCCTAGTCATTAGCAAGTCGTATTAGTTGTTGCATCTTTAGCTCTCCCCTCTTTCTAGATTTAATGGATATTTTGATCTCTGTCACTGGCATGTGCAGTGTGCTTTTGACAATGGTGTTTTCGGACCAACATTTGCATTGTGTGCATTGCTGTGCTTATAATGTGAAGAAATAATTTATCATAATTTTAAGCTAAACATTTGTTGCATCAGCTTCATTGCTTAAAAAAAAAGTGTGTGTGTAAAATATGTCCCAGAGATGTTTCAAATAGTCAATTTCTTATTCGCCCCAAACGACAAGCTGACCAATAGAATACTATGGGGATGGTTGATTGACTTGGGCTAGTGATTTTGCTCTTCGTTACCCATGTTGTTGGCTGAGGAAAAGTAAATACAGTTTTTCTAACATCTTCAAAGTGCGCATCGGAATTTGCTAAGAAAGATGCACATCGTTACATCCTCAAGTTGTATGCTCTGTTCAGATGAATTACCATAATCTAAATGTGATTTCTGTCATTCTGAGCACCGTGGGTGGACGCCCTAATCAGGTTACGCACCCAATGGGTCAGGAAAACTTCTAAAATGTCCGTTAAATTAAAATACTGCACGGCACCACATTGTTCCTTGCACACACACATATACACACACTTAGTGTTCATCATATTTTCACTTCACCACTTGCTTTCCACCAATCTCGTTATCTCCGTCTCTCTGTCATCCTATTTTCTCTGCTACCGCACGGCAAGCTGTACTGGAGCGCCAAGTTTAGGACCAAAAGGCTCCTCAACAGCTTCTACCCCAAAACCATTAGACTGCCGAACAATTCATAAAAATCACAACCGGACAATTTACTTTGACCTCCCCCCTCTTGTACACTGCTTCTACTCTCTGTTTGTTAGCCATGCATAGTCACTTCGTCCCCACCTCCATGTACAGATTACCTCAACTACACCCACACACTGACTCGGTACTCGTGCCCCCTGTATATAGCCTCATTTTTCTTATTGTGTTACTTTTTATTTTAGTCTACTTGGTAAATATTTTCTTCTTGAACTGCACTGTTGTTTAAGGGCTTGTAAGTTAGCATTTCACGGTAAAGTCTACACTTGTTGTATTTGGCACATTTGGCAAATAAAGTTTGATTTGTTCCTGCATCTATCATTCCCTTTCCCACTATACATAATGCCAGCTCCTGAGTTAGTTCACTCATGAGAGAGATCTTCTTGCTAGTCAAACAACAAAAGGATATATACAGTTGAAGTTGGAAGTTTACATACACCTTAGCCAAATACATTTAAACTCAGTTTTTCACAATTCCAGACATTTGATTCTTGTAAAAATTCCCTATCTTAGGTCAGTTACATGCTGACCAGACCGGACACATCTGTTTATATCCCAGGACAAATGAGCTAGCAACAGCAAGCTAGCTAAATAGGACACATTAGCTAGCAAGTGCAAGCTAACTAGCTAAATTGCCATACATGTTCAATGCTTTTTGACCTGTCCCCAAATTAATGTCATTGGTTCAGAGTTTGTTTTGATATTTGAACCTGTGTGTTGTGATCGTGTTTGGTGTAGGGTGACAAAATAAATGTATGCTCGATGGCGAACGTGCGCACCCGGTTTGGGTTCCGTTTTAGGATCACCACTTCATTTTAAGAATGTAAAATGTCAGAATAATAGTAGAGAGAATGATTTAGTTCAGCTTTTATTTCTTTCATCACATTCCCAGTGGGTCAGAAGTTTACATGCACTCAATTAGTATTTGGTAGCATTGCCTTTAAATTGTTTAACTTGGTTCAAACATTTTGGGTAGCCTTCCACAAGCTTCCCACAATAAGTTGGGTGAATGTTGGCCCATTCCTCCTGACAGAGCTGGTGTAACTGAGTCAGGTTTGTAGGCCTCCTTGCTCGCACACACTTTTTCAATTCTGCCCACACATTTTCTATAGGATTGAGGTCAGGGCTTTGTGATGGCCACTCCAATACTTTGACTTTGTTGTCCTTAAGCCATTTTGCCACAACTTTGGAAGTATTCTTGGGGTCATTGTCCATTTAGAAGACCCATTTGCGACCAAGCTTTAACTTCCTGACTGATGTCTTGAGATGTTGCTTCAATATATCCACATCATTTTCATGCCTCATGATGCCATCTATTTTGTGAAGTGCACCAGTCCCCCCTGCAGCAAAGCACCCTCACAACATGATGCTCCACCCCCGTGCTTCACGGTTGGGAGGGTTTTCTTCGACTTGCAATGATTATTATTGCCAAACAGTTCTATTTTTGTTTCATCAGACCAGAGGACATTTCTCCAAAAAGTACAGTCTTCATCCCCATGTGTAGTTGTAAACCGTAGTCTGGCTTTTTTTATTGCGGTTCTGGAGCAGTGGCTTCTTCCTTCCTGAGCGGACTTTCAGGTTGTGTGGATATAGATACTTTTGTATCCATTTCCTCCAGCATCTTCACAAGGTCCTTTACTGTTGTTTTGGGATTGATTTGCACGTTTAGCACCAAAGTACGTTCATCTCTAGGAGACAGAACGCGTATCCTTCCTGAGTGGTATGATGGCTGTGTGGTCCCGTGGTGTTTATACTTGCGTACTATTGTTAGTACAGATGAACGTGTTACCTTCAGGCGTTTGGATGAACCAGACTTGTGGAGGTCTATACTTTTTTTCTGAGGTCTTGGCTGATTTCTTTGGATTTGACCATGATGTCAAGCAAAGAGGCACTGAGTTTGAAGGTAGGCCTTGAAATACATCCACAGGTACACCTCCAATTGACTCAAATGATGTCAGAGGGTGGGTAAGTGTGCAGGTAGTGGGAGAAGGTTGGAGGTTAAAGGAGCTTGTAAGGGGATCTTTGTGCCTGATCAGAGTGACTCATTGCTGGGCTTCAGAGGCAGAGCGAGTTCCAGTGTGTGGTCTTGTCACCGTTGTCACACTTCTGTAGAATCATCCTTGTCCCCAAAACACACACACACACACACACACACACACACACACACACACACACACACACACACACACACACACACACACAGTGCTGATGTGTGTGTTCCCAAACACATGAACAGCAGCCACAGCCAACACGAGTGGTGGCAACACCATTTGATTTAAACTCGTGTTTTAAACCATTCAATGAGCTGTAGCTGCTTCTGAAGTACAGAATGTATCTGTCTTTATTGTAAAGGCCTGAGAGACACCCATAGATCTCAGCTGTCATTGAAAACAATGGCAACAGAGACACACACACTATTTTAGTCTCTTTGTTTGAAGCCTTTAGTTTAGAAGGCATGAAGGGTGAAACCAAGAGTCAATTTTGGGTTCTTAGAAAAAACGATGAATACTGGATTGGGGAGAGGGTTTTTTGTTTAGATGGGATACGGTTTATGTCAGAATAGACAGGTTCGGAGAATAATGTTAGGAAAAGTGTTAGGGTTAGCTAAAATGCTTAAAAATTCTACTTAGTCACTTTGACGAACTGTATCCCGACTAGTAATGAGAGGGGAAGATAATCCCCCTCCTTTTTCTGCTTGTCTTTTAGCTGGTGGTGAGGCCATAATCAAGCTGCAATTCAATGGAACATTTGAACACAGAAACGCGCCCACACACTCCACGATACCTAATCAATTCCTCTCCAACTGTATTGTTCATTTCTCTTTTAAAAATGTGTTTATCGATCAATTCATGTCTCTCTTGAGTGGCAGCTCTGTCTTGTTCACTACAGAAAAGGGGTGGAGGGGGAAGAGAAGTGAGCGGGGAGAGAGCTGGAGGAGCAGAGGGAGAGGGAGCATTTTTTATTTTAGCAGACCAAAGGAATTGTTATTCTTCCAGAGCAGCAGAGGCTTGGCTGCTGTGTGCCACTGATCCTCAGCCAGGTAGACCTCTCCCCTCTCCATCCCTCCTCTGTTCATCCCTTTCTCCGCTCTCCCTCCACACATCCCTGCATACTCCACGGCCTTCCTTGGTCAGGCTGGAGTAAAATCATTACCTTGTGTGTTCCGCAGACAGAAGCTCCCCTACTGTCTTTCTCCCTAACACACCTCCGTCCATCCCTTTCTCTCTACCTCCCTCTTCCTTTCTCTTCCATCCCTCACTTTCTCCTTCCCTCACCAAGGAGTCTCTGGCCAAGAGATTGGGAATGAAAAGAGAAGAGGGGGAGAGAAAGAAAACAAACTTGTCAAAGAGAAAGAAAGAGGGAATGAATGTGAGAGACAGGGAAGATATGTTAGGAAGTGAACAGCAGGCTGTGGAATAGAAGCCGTGTAAGCCCACCCTCCCAGGGTGTTCTGCACAGTGATTGGATGTCGAGCTCTTTAAAACACATTCTCGACATTGAAGTCTAGGGTTGTGTACTATACTGTCGGTTAACTAATTCCTGAAGACTCAACGCCTAGGCTTTAGCTCAGTTGGCTGACTGGCTTTCAACACCAGGTTGGTAACTTAAGCTGACCACTGAAGGGTCATTACCTTTTGCCCCAGTAGTTGTCTGTCTGTACTGTTAGTCTTGTTGAGTCAGTATATTTACTAACCTTCCCAAACCCACTCTGAAGTACTTGTACAAAGAATTCCTAAAAACAACACATCTTCTGATGGGTTGACTGAGACATGTACACACCAATGGAGCCGGGATGTGGGCTTCTCTCTCTACCTACCTACTCAACATTCAACTCCAGGTAACAGACAGGAGGTTGAAGACTAAAATGGACAAGTTAGGACAACCTGAATAAAGCACAAACATGAAGTTGTTGCCCTGATGCCAGTTAGTATAAGCATTAACAAACACTAGACATTGACTTAAACTAGCTGAAACAGAACCAGACAGAAACTAAAAGCACACAGCAAAAGTGTTGTACAAGACAGGTCCAGGGCCCGGTTTCCCCAAAAGCATCTTAAGGCGAAGTTCATTGTAGGAACATAGTTAAATATCCAAGCTGTTTCCCAAAACCATCGTTATTAATGTTGCACTAGAAAACATTCGGAATCTAACGCCTGCCTCAGACCACTCGTAGAACATCTAACGTCTAACGCCTGCCTCAGACCACTCGTAGAACATCTAACGTCTAACGCCTGCCTCAGACCACTCGTAGAACATCTAACGTCTAACGCCTGCCTCAGACCACTCGTAGAACATCTAACGTCTAACGCCTGCCTCAGACCACTCGTAGAACATCTAACGTCTAACGCCTGCCTCAGACCACTCGTAGAACATCTAACGTCTAATGCCTGCCTCAGACCACTCGTAGAACATCTAACGCCTGCCTCAGACCACTCGTAGAACATCTAACGTCTAATGCCTGCCTCAGACCACTCGTAGAACATCTAACGTCTAATGCCTGCCTCAGACCACTCGTAGAACATCTAACGCCTGCCTCAGACCACTCGTAGAACATCTAACGTCTAACGCCTGCCTCAGACCACTCGTAGAACATCTAACGTCTAACGCCTGCCTCAGACCACTCGTAGAACATCTAAGTGGGTCGTTAGATATTTGTTTTGTCCTCCTTGTCACTTTATACACGCAGAATTGTGTGAGAATCTCTCTGTAACTGCCAATAACTTGAGAATGAAGTGGACTACAAATACAATGTTGCCCATGTCTTTGCAATTGATATGAACAAGCAACATATAAAAATATTCTTCAAATTAGAATCGAGATGACTGCATTAAAATATAAACAGTAGGCTATAGGCCTATTTCAATCATATTGAAGACACTTGACGTTCAATCAATTGATTTCTATGTTGCTACTTGTAGGCTACTGTCTGTAATTTGTTAAATATAACATGAGCAATGATGTGCCAAATTGGTGATTTAGTGCATTTTTATTGGGTAAGCATTAGAATAAGCCGCCTCAACATTTGCAGCCGTAGGTGGTAGTATCTCTCTAGGATCTGATCCGTAGTCAATATTGTGAAATAATTCTGTTAAGATTTTAAAAAATATTTTATTTATTTTGAAAATAAATTTTACCCCCTTTTCTCCCAAATTTTTGTGGTATCCAATTGTTCTTTTGGTAGCTACTATCTTGTCTCATCGCTACAACTCGCGTACGGGCTCGGGAGAGACGAAGATTGAACTTGTCTAACACACACACACCCACCCACCCGCGGTCTTGTTGTAGCAGCTAGACAGACTGACAAGCTAACATTGACGGTCAATATCAAAAACCCCATCGATCCTCTTCATGGAACACATCTTTGTGTTTATCCTTTATCTGAAATTCAGCGTTTCTCATTGTGGCATAATATTGATGTTTGCTCCATCCCAGCTTTGTGGGGCTCCTTTGGGAACCGCTAATTTAATCTTTGAGCTTTGAAAAGTGAAGTTGTAGAAAGTGAGTGGCTCAACAGTAACAAGGCAACAGGTGGTGAATGAAGCAGGATCATATATTACTGTGATATTGTTTTACAGATAAAGAGAAGAACCCACACATTGCTATGTACAGTACGTGCTCCCATCGTGGGCAAACTTTTGTTTAATGGGTTGGAGGCACTGTCCTACCACCTTTTATTAATTTCAACATCTGTCTACTGCTACTGACCTTGACACTTCAAAACAATTGTCTTTAATATTACATTGACTTTTCCCTCAACACCAAGTCTGGACAAATCCAATACAAATATTCTGATCCCATACACCAGGCACAAATCCATTGGATATAGTGGAACTGAGCTGTTTCTACAGTTGTGTTCATACAGTGGAGATGTTGTCTCTCCCAGGTGCAGTTGATGTTCCAGAGGACGTACGGAGAGGTGGTCAGTCTGTCTCCACCTGGAGAGGAGGACAGACGAAGGTTCTTCACTGACCTGCTACTGGTACAGGCTGCTAGAGCATCGCTACCCAGGAGACATACAGGTACTATGCATTCACACACGCAGAGACTTACAGGTTATTACACACATAGACACACACACACACACACACACACACACACACACCAGGGTTGGGTCAATTCCATTTAAATTCCAGTTATTTCCCAAAGTCAACCAAATTGAAATGGGAATTTCAGTGTACATTCCGAATCTTTCATCTTGTCTTTCCGTCTCCTCTCTCCTGACACACACATTGCTCAAACCACTGTACAGCTCAATTTCTCTTTGTGCTCTTGAGTCCTTTAATTTTTCCTTCACTTGGAAAATCTACATTCTATGGCCTAGTAAGAATGTAACCGGAGGGCTGACTAGTCGTAACAGCACCTGTAGTACTCCCATCTCTCTCACATCTCCCTCTACGACACTCTCCAACCTCCCCTACCATTAACATCCCTATACTCTCCTCCAGCCTCCCTTTTTTCCCTCTGTTCCTTCTCAGTGTAAAAGAGCTGTACACCGTGGCTTTCAAATAGAAATAAATCAGCATCCTCATTGATGCAAAGCAGGGGTCCCACACGTACACACACACACTTACCCACACGCTTGACGTTCTCTTAACCAGCTTCACCTGGAATGTTTTTTCCAACAGTCTTGAAGGAGTTCCCACATGCTGAGTACTTGTTGGCTGCTTTTCCTTCTCTGCGGTTTGACTCTTTGCCTTGATGACAGCTTTGCACAATCTTGGCATTCTCTGAACCAGCTTTATGTAGTCATCTGGAATGCATTTCAGTTAACAGGTGTGCCTTGTTAAAAGTTCATTTGTCGAATTCCTATCCTTAATGTGTTTCAGCCAATCAATTGTGTTGTGACAAGGTAGGGGTGGGATACAGAAGATAGCCCTATTTGGTAAAAGACCATGTCCATATTATGGAAAGAACAGCTCAAATAACTGAAGAGAAATGACAGTCCATCATTACTTTAAGACATGAAGGTAATTCTATACGGAAAATTTCAGAAACTTTGAAAGTTTCTTCAAGTGCAGTCGCAAAAACCATCAAGCGCTATGATGAAACTGGCTCTCATGAGGACGGCCACACGAAAGGAAAACCCAGAGTTACCTCTGCTGCAGAGGATACGTTCATTAGTTACCAGCCTCAGAAATTGCAGCCCAAATAAATGCTTCACAGAGTTCAAGTAACAGACACATCTCAGCATCAGCTGTTCAGAGGAGACTGCGTGAATCAGACCTTCATGGTTGAATTGCTGCAAAGAAACCACTATTGAGATGGTTTGGAATGAGACGGACTGCACAGTGAAGGGAAAAGCATCCAACAAGTGCTCAGCATATGTGTGAACTCCAAGACTGTTTGAAAAGCATTCCAGGTGAAGCTGGTTGAGAGAATGCCAAGAGTGTGCAAAGCCACCACGGCAAAGGGTGGCTACTTTTTTGGTTACTACAAGTAGCAAAATAGTTTTGATGTCTTCACTATTATTATATATTTATTATATTATTATATTATTATTATTATTATTATTATATATTATTATACTATATATATATACACACTGCTCAAAAAATAAAGGGAACACTTAAACAACCCAATGTAACTCCAAGTCAATCACACTTCTGTGAAATCAAACTGTCCACTTAGGAAGCAACACTGATTGACAATACATTTCACATGGTGTTGTGCAAATGGAATAGACAACAGGTGGAAATGATAGGCAATTAGCAAGACACCCCCAATAAAGGAGTGGTCCTGCAGGTGGTGACCACAGCAGACCACTTCTCAGTTCCTATGCTTCCTGCCTGATGTTTTGGTCACTTTTGAATGCTGGCGGTGCTTTCACTAGTGGTAGCATGAGACTCTACAACCTACACTAGTGCCTCAGGTAGTGCAGCTCATCCAGGATGGCACATCAATGTGAGCTGTGGCAAGAAGGTTTGTTGTGTCTGTCAGCGTAGTGTCCAGAGCATGGAGGCGCTACCAGGAGACAGGCCAGTACATCAGGAGACGTGGAGGAGGCCGTAGGAGGGCAACAACCCAGCAGCAGGACCGCTACCTCCGCCTTTGTGCAAGGAGGAGCACTGCCAGAGCCCTGCAAAATTACCTCCAGCAGGCCACAAATGTGCATGTGTCTGCTCAAACGGTCAGAAACAGACTCCATGAGGGTGGTAGGACGGCCCGACGTCCACAGGTGGGGGTTGTGCTTACAGCCTAACACCGTGCAGGACGTTTGGCAAATGTCAGAAAACACCAAGATTGGCAAATTCGCCACTGGCGCCCTGTGCTCTTCACAGATGAAAGCAGATTCACACTGAGCACATGTGACAGACGTGACAGTCTGGAGACGGCGTGGAGAACGTTCTGCTGCCTGCGACATTCTCCAGCATGACCGGTTTGGCGGTGGGTCAGTCATGGTGTGGGGTGGCATTTCTTTGGGGGGCCACACAGCTCTCCATGTGCTCGCCAGAGGTAGCCTGACTGCCATTAGGTACCGAGATGAGATCCTCAGACCCCTTGTGAGACCATATGCTGGTGCGGTTGGCCCTGGGTTCCTCCTAATGCAAGACAATGCTAGACCTGGCTGGAGTGTCAGCAGTTCCTGCAAGAGGAAGGCATTGATGCTATGGACTGACCCGCCCGTTCTCCAGACCTGAATCCAATTGAGCACATCTGGGACATCATGTCTCGCTCCATCCACCAACGCCACGTTGCACCACAGACTGTCCAGGAGTTGGCGGATGCTTTAGTCCAGGTCTGGGAGGAGATCCCTCAGGAGACCATCCGCCACCTCATCAGGAGCATGCCCAGGCGTTGTAGGGAGGTCATACAGGCACGTGGAGGCCACACACACTACTGAGCCTCATTTTGACTTGTTTTAAGGACATTACATCAAAGTTGGATCAGCCTGTAGTGTGGTTTTCCACTTTAATTTTGAGTGTGACTCCAAATCCAGACCTCCATGGGTTGATACATTTGATTTCCATTGATCATTTTTGTGTGATTTTGTTGTCAGCACATTCAACTATGTAAAGAAAAAAGTATTTAATAAGAATATTTCATTCATTCAGATCTAGGATGTTATTTTAGTGTTCCCTTTATGTTTTTGAGCTGTGTGTGTGTGTGTGTGTGTGTGTGTGTATGTATATGTATATTATATGTATATTGTATATTATTATTATGTATGTATATTATTATAATATATATTATTATTATATATGTATATTATTATAATATATATATATGTATGTATATTATATATGCATATATATTATATATATTATATATGTATATATATATATATGTGCGTGTGTATATATATATATATATATATATGAAGTAGTCACCCTTTGCCTTGAAAGTTATAGTAAAAATAAAGAAACCCTTGAATTAGTAGGTGTTCTAAAATGTGTGTGAGAGGTCCCCACTCTGTCCTCTCCGGGGGTTCCCCCTGAATAAAACAGCAGCCCTACTTCCATCAGGAGCTGCTTGTAGAAGTGTGAGGGAGACTGGGGAGAAACAATGGGAGAGAGGGAGCCCGCTATAAACCCAACCCATAATTACATTCACAGTTGATCGTTAGTAAGCAGGACGGAAGATGATGCTAAAGTGAAGCAGGAATATCACTGCCTGAGGCGAAGAGGGTGAGGCAGGGTAGAACTGAAGGCAAGAAAAGACAACTGCCATATTGTTGTCCAATCCTTCTCCTTTTCCACTCTTCCTTCCCAATCATTTCACATCTACAGGGGTTAGAGGTTGATTTGGAATTCATCACATTTATCACTCTGTGGGCCAGAGACTTGGGGGGGTTCAGGGTTTTTGCTGATGGGATGATTATGTGTTTAGAAAGAAATCAATGCTGCGTTTCCCCCTCGCCTGTGTGTCTCACCTCAGCTTTCCCCCGTGGATCAGCTGAGAGTCGAAGATCTGAAGGGGGACCCACTCTCTAACCCCCCTCCCCCCTCTCTCTCTAGCTCTGCAGTGTGAGGTGCTACCGGTAGCGGAGACCCTCGACGCCAGGGTTCTCTCCCCCGAGGAGCAGCGGCGTCTGGCTGACCAAGAGGAGAACACTCTGAGAGAGCTGCGTCTGTTCCTCAGGGACGTCACCAGGCGCCTTGCCGTAGACAAACGCTTCAACATCTTCAGCAAACCTGTCGACATTGAGGAGGTGGGCAACAACACATAGATGGCTTGTTGTTGTAGATATGGTAGTATACCTCAGTAGATAGTAATAGAAAGATGGGCAAGTGCCACCCTAGACAAGTTGCTTTGTGAATTGAGTCCTTTAATGCCCCTCTCACCTCTTGTCTCCATTTCAGTGTTGCACTGATTGTAGTGAATTAACACTGCTGAACCGATTTCTCTTTTGATTTAAATGGAGTCAATAGCACCAGTTTAAATTGTGAGGACTGTGACTCCTTTTAGGTGTCAGACTACCTGGAGGTGATCCGTCAGCCCATGGATCTGTCTACTGTCATGACAAAGATAGACACCCATAAATACCTGACGGCTAATGACTTCCTGGTGGACATAGACCTGATCTGCAGCAATGCCCTGGAGTACAACCCTGACAAGGACCCCTCAGGTACACATGGAGGGATTAAGGTTTTGGCTATGCCCTACTGTGCTTTTACACCTGCATTGTTTGCTGTTTGGGGTTTTAGGCTGGGTTTCTGTAGAGCACTTTGAGATATCAGCTGATGTACGAAGGGCTATATAAAATAAATTTGATTTGATTTGATTGATTTGATGTGCCTAGCTTGTAGATCCAGGGATGTGCCTAGCTTGTAGATCCAGGGATGTGCCTAGCTTGTAGATCCAACCAGGGATGTGCCTAGCTTGTAGATCCAACCAGGGATGTGCCTAGCTTGTAGATCCAACCAGGGATGTGCCTAGCTTGTAGATCCAGGGATGTGCCTAGCTTGTAGATCCAGGGATGTGCCTAGCTTGTAGATCCAGGGATGTGCCTAGCTTGTAGATCCAACCAGGATGTGCCTAGCTTGTAGATCCAGGGATGTGCCTAGCTTGTAGATCCAACCAGGGATGTGCCTAGCTTGTAGATCCAACCAGGGATGTGCCTAGCTTGTAGATCCAACCAGGGATGTGCCTAGCTTGTAGATCCAGGGATGTGCCTAGCTTGTAGATCCAGGGATGTGCCTAGCTTGTAGATCCAGGGATGTGCCTAGCTTGTAGATCCAGGGATGTGCCTAGCTTGTAGATCCAGGGATGTGCCTAGCTTGTAGATCCAGGGATGTGCCTAGCTTGTAGATCCAGGGATGTGCCTAGCTTGTAGATCCAGGGATGTGCCTAGCTTGTAGATCCAGGGATGTGCCTAGCTTGTAGATCCAACCAGGGATGTGCCTAGCTTGTAGATCCAACCAGGGATGTGCCTAGCTTGTAGATCCAGGGATGTGCCTAGCTTGTAGATCCAGGGATGTGCCTAGCTTGTAGATCCAGGGATGTGCCTAGCTTGTAGATCCAGGGATGTGCCTAGCTTGTAGATCCAACCAGGGATGTGCCTAGCTTGTAGATCCAACCAGGGATGTGCCTAGCTTGTAGATCCAACCAGGGATGTGCCTAGCTTGTAGATCCAACCAGGGATGTGCCTAGCTTGTAGATCCAACCGGGGATGTGCCTAGCTTGTAGATCCAACCGGGGATGTGCCTAGCTTGTCAGTCTTGAGTGATTCGGTGTCAGTTTCTCAGACTTACGTTATTAGTACGCTGCAGCTATTCAACATAGTGGCATGCAAGGCTTATCTAGTGAAGACTAGCTCTGTCTTGTCTCTAACCAACCTAAACATTGTTTAGTCACAGTCACACACCAGCAACTATCAGTACTATCTTCTGCTGCCTTTTCCATTCACTTAACACTTTACCCATGTACGATGACACAGGAGAATTTAAATCCCAGCTATTCATCTGATACATTTGACTGTGACAAAAGTAATTAGATGTAGTAGATATGAGTCTTATTCATTATGATTTATGAAAGTGCTCCAAGGCAATGACAACTTGGAATTGGTTTTCTTTCTTCACTCAACTTGAAATCATATGCACAGTGAGACAGAACCCCCTAAAACTATCATCGCCCCAGCTTAATGTCTCTGCTGTTTCTCTCTGCAAAGCTGCATCTGCATGAGAATATTTTTGTTTCTCAGTGGCCCATTTCAATCCATTTTTATCTCAACCTCATCCTCTGCACCACTGTTACTGCCAGTGTAGCCAGATAAAAGGAAAAAGCACTTCACACACACTACACTACATTACTACCCACACACCCTGAGAAGCAGGGGCCACGTGCACACAATCTCACACACACAATCCCACACTCCCACGCAGTTGAAGACTTGCCAAAAAATTATTGTCAAATCAATTAGAATAGCATACATTATTTAAACACGTGGGCTGTGTTGGTGCTTATGTGAAAGTAAAAGTTGTATGTATGGATTCCTGCTTATGAATAATTCCCACGCTGTGGGAAAAACTGAAGTTCCCTCTGTGTCTGTCACAATGGAATATGCTGTGGCAATAATTGAAAGCCATAGCGATGGAAGCCTAGAGACTGAGGACCCGACAACCAATGAATTCAAATGAATCTCCCTGGGATACTGTAAATCTGTGCGCCCACTAAACCAAAGAAGGTCATTTCTAACGGCTTGCTACTCAGTTAAATGTAGATTTACTTGCATACACACACACACACACACACACACACACACACACACACACACACACACACACACACACACACACACACACACACACGGCAGGTAGCCAAGTGGTTAGAGTGTTGGGCCAGTAACCTAAAGGCAGGTGGAGAGCCCCTGTCTTTTGTTTAAATGCAGGGGCCACAAAGGATGCACTAAAGGGGGAAAATGCAATTAAGGAGTTTTAATAAGTAAGCCCAGTACGAGACTCCATCCTCTAGTGTCCCTGGGAATAGAGTCCAGCCCAGTGCAATCACATTTGATCAGTTTGGGATTTTCTCAGACTTGATGGCTTTTTGAAACACACCTATATACACTACATCACCAAAGTACGTGGACACCCTTTTCAAATCAGTGGATCTGGCCATTTCTGCCACACCCGTTGCTGACAGGTTTATAAAATCTTGCACACAGCCATGCAATCTCCATAGACAAACATTGGCAGAATTAATCAGTTTGTCACATTTTTGCCCTGCTAGAGCTGCCCTGGTCAACTGTAAGTGCTGTTATTGTGAAGTGGAAACGTCTAGGAGCAACAACGGCTCAACCACGAAGCGGTAAACCACACAAGTTTAGCTAACAGGATCGCTAAGTACTGAAGTTCCTAAAAATCGTCTGTGGCAATTACAGGGTCTGTAGTGACGCCTCTAGCACTGAGATGCAATGCCTTAGACCGCTGCGCCACTCTGGAGCTCAATCTTAACGCTACAGCATACAATGACATTCTAGAGTTCTGTGCTTCCAACTTTGTGGCAACAGTTTGTGGAAGGCCCTTTCCTGTTTCAGCATGACAGTGCCCCCGTGCACAAACCGCGGTCCATACAGAAATGGTTTGTCGATGGGTGTGGAAGAACTTGACTGGCCTGCACAGAGCCCTGACCTCAACCCCATCAAACACCTTTTGGAAGACTTGGAACGCCGACTGCGAGCCAGGCCAAATCGCCCAACATCAATATCCGACCTAACTAATGCTCTCGTGACTGAATGGAATGTGGTTACCATAAATGGACCAATTTGTTAGTTTGATGGTCCATTGTCCCATTAAAAAGCATCCATATTAGCAAACCTATTTAATTTGACTTCATATTTCTCTAGTATAAGCTACTTATTGTAATGAACGATATCAGCCAAATGCCTACGAACGGTGTCAGTTCAGCTAAACATAGGGTATGACATTGTCACGCAATATTAGGTTTAAAGGTCTGTGGAACAGCATATACAATGCCAACCCCTACTAAACCTCATAATAAATGGACTAATTTACTTGTGGAACAGAACTTACACTGGAATGTGAAATAAATGCATAGTACACACTATCAAGTCACAACAAGGCCGACTTCAAATAGACATCCGTAGGTGCCACGCGAGTTTCAACTTTGGGGAAGCAATTTTTTCACCTTAAACTTTTTATGATAAAGGATTGCATGCATCTATCATCACATTTGCAGACTAATTTAAGATGGGCTACTATTTCTAATGTCATGAGTAGATTGCGTAGTCATAATTTAGGCTAATATATCTCAATCACTGTTAGCAAAACACAGTTCTGAACAATGCATTCCTGAGCACATGGTGACAGAGTAGGCCTAATCAGAGATGTCAGAGATGTTTCTTTCTTTGCATGGGAAAAATGTGGTCTTTTATGAACACATTCCATGCAATTCTACTACACTTTATATGACTGGAGATATAAGCACCTTTTTTTAATACGGCAAGAATGTGGAGCCTACTCTGCTGACACTGACAAATGTAAAACGACCTTGTCTTGAATGCAACCATCGAATCTCGTCTTATGAAAATGGGAGACGCAAATATGATGTCCTTCTAGCCTGTAGGAGGAAGTTATTGTCCCCCAAAAACTTTCCAGTCATACTGATCAAATGATAAAGGCAGTGAATATGTGCACTCACCGGTCCGCTGGTGCCAGTATGATGTGCTGCGGTTTCCCCTGGTGCCAGTATGATGTGCTGCGGTTTCCCCTGGTGCCAGTAAGATGTGCTGCGGTTTCCCCTGGTGCCAGTATGATGTGCTGCGGTTTCCCCTGGTGCCAGTATGATGTGCTGCGGTTTCCCCTGGTGCCAGTATGATGTGCTGCGGTTTCCCCTGGTGCCAGTATGATGTGCTGCGGTTTCCCCTGGTGCCAGTAAGATGTGCTGCGGTTTCCCCTGGTGCCAGTAAGATGTGCTGCGGTTTCCCCTGGTGCCAGTAAGATGTGCTGCGGTTTCCCCTGGTGCCAGTATGATGCGCAGCGGTTTCCCCTGGTGCCAGTATGATGTGCTGCGGTTTCCCCTGGTGCCAGTATGATGTGCTGCGGTTTCCCCTGGTGCCAGTATGATGTGCTGCGGTTTCCCCTGGTGCCAGTATGATGCACAGCGGTTTCCCCTGGTGCCAGTATGATGTGCTGCGGTTTCCCCTGGTGCCAGTATGATGCACAGCGGTTTCCCCTGGTGCCAGTATGATGTGCTGCGGTTTCCCCTGGTGCCAGTATGATGCACAGCGGTTTCCCCTGGTGCCAGTATGATGTGCTGCGGTTTCCCCTGGTGCCAGTATGATGTGCTGCGGTTTCCCCTGGTGCCAGTATGATGTGCTGCGGTTTCCCCTGGTGCCAGTATGATGTGCTGCGGTTTCCCCTGGTGCCAGTATGATGCACAGCGGTTTCCCCTGGTGCCAGTATGATGTGCTGCGGTTTCCCCTGGTGCCAGTATGATGCACAGCGGTTTCCCCTGGTGCCAGTATGATGTGCTGCGGTTTCCCCTGGTGCCAGTATGATGTGCTGCGGTTTCCCCTGGTGCCAGTATGATGTGCTGCGGTTTCCCTGGTGCCAGTATGATGCACAGCGGTTTCCCCTGGTGCCAGTATGATGTGCTGCGGTTTCCCTGGTGCCAGTATGATGCACAGCGGTTTCCCTGGTGCCAGTATGATGCACAGCGGTTTCCCTGGTGGCAGTATGATGTGCTGCGGTTTCCCTGGTGCCAGTATGATGCGCTGCAGTTTCCCTGGTGGCAGTATGATGTGCTGCGGTTTCCCCTGGTGCCAGTATGATGTGCTGCGGTTTCCCTGGTGCCAGTAAGATGTGCTGCGGTTTCCCCTGGTGGCAGTATGATGCACAGCGGTTTCCCCTGGTGCCAGTATGATGTGCTGCGGTTTCCCCTGGTGCCAGTATGATGCGCTGCGGTTTCCCCTGGTGCCAGTATGATGTGCTGCGGTTTCCCCTGGTGCCAGTATGATGTGCTGCGGTTTCCCCTGGTGCCAGTAAGATGTGCTGCGGTTTCCCCTGGTGCCAGTAAGATGTGCTGCGGTTTCCCCTGGTGCCAGTATGATGTGCTGCGGTTTCCCCTGGTGCCAGTATGATGTGCTGCGGTTTCCCCTGGTGCCAGTAAGATGTGCTGCGGTTTCCCCTGGTGCCAGTAAGATGCGCTGTTGTTTCCGCTGGTGCCAGTATGATGCGCTGCAGTTTCCCCTGGTGCCAGTAAGATACGCTGCGGTTTCCCCTGGTGCCAGTATGATGTGCTGCGGTTTCCCCTGGTGCCAGTAAGATGTGCTGCGGTTTCCCCTGGTGCCAGTAAGATACGCTGTTGTTTCCGCTGGTGCCAGTATGATGCGCTGCAGTTTCCCCTGGTGCCAGTAAGATGTGCTGCGGTTTCCCCTGGTGCCAGTAAGATGCGGTGCGGTTTCCCCTGGTGCCAGTAAGATACGCTGTTGTTTCCCCTGGTGCCAGTAAGATGCGCTGCGGTTTCGGCTGGTGCCAGTATGATGCGCTGCGGTTTCCCCTGGTGCCAGTAAGATACGCTGCGGTTTCCCCTGGTGCCAGTAAGATGCGCTGCGGTTTCCCCTGGGGCCAGTAAGATACAATGCGGTTTCCCCTGGTGCCAGTAAGATACGCTGCGGTTTCCCCTGGTGCCAGTATGATGCGCTGCGGTTTCCCCTGGTGCCAGTAAGATACGCTGCTGTTTCCCCTGGGGCCAGTATGATACGCTGCGGTTCCCCCTGGGGCCAGTATGATACGCTGCGGTTTCCCCTGGTGCCAGTAAGATGCGTTGCGGTTTCGGCTGGTGCCAGTAAGATGTGCTGCAGTTTCCCCTGGTGCCAGTGTGATACGCTGCTGTTTCCCCTGGTGCCAGTAAGATACGCTGCGGTTTCCCCTGGTGCCAGTATGATGCGCTGCGGTTTCCCCTGGTGCCAGTGTGATACGTTGCTGTTTCCCCTGGTGCCAGTAAGATACGCTGCGGTTTCCCCTGGTGCCAGTAAGATACGCTGCGGTTTCCCCTGGGGCCAGTATGATGCGCTGCGGTTTCCCCTGGGGCCAGTATGATGTGCTGCGGTTTCCCCTGGGGCCAGTATGATGCGCTGCGGTTTCCCCTGGTGCCAGTATGATACGCTGCTGTTTCCCCTGGTGCCAGTATGATACGCTGTTGTTTCCCCTGGTGCCAGTATGATACGCTGCTGTTTCCCCTGGTGCCAGTATGATACGCTGTTGTTTCCCCTGGTGCCTGTATGATGCGCTGCAGTTTCCCCTGGTGCCAGTGTGATACGCTGCTGTTTCCCCTGGTGCCAGTATGATGCACAGCGGTTTCCCTGGTGCCAGTATGATGCGCTGCGGTTTCCCTGGTGCCAGTATGATGCACAGCGGTTTCCCCTGGTGCCAGTATGATGTGCTGCGGTTTCCCCTGGTGCCAGTATGATGCACAGCGGTTTCCCCTGGTGCCAGTATGATGCACAGCGGTTTCCCCTGGTGCCAGTATGATGTGCTGCGGTTTCCCCTGGTGCCAGTATGATGTGCTGCGGTTTCCCCTGGTGCCAGTATGATGTGCTGCGGTTTCCCCTGGTGCCAGTATGATGTGCTGCGGTTTCCCCTGGTGCCAGTATGATGTGCTGCGGTTTCCCCTGGTGCCAGTATGATGCACAGCGGTTTCCCCTGGTGCCAGTATGATGTGCTGCGGTTTCCCCTGGTGCCAGTATGATGCGCTGCAGTTTCCCCTGGTGGCAGTATGATGTGCTGCGGTTTCCCTGGTGCCAGTATGATGTGCTGCGGTTTCCCTGGTGCCAGTAAGATGTGCTGCGGTTTCCCTGGTGCCAGTAAGATGTGCTGCGGTTTCCCTGGTGCCAGTATGATGTGCTGCGGTTTCCCCTGGTGCCAGTATGATGTGCTGCGGTTTCCCCTGGTGCCAGTAAGATGTGCTGCGGTTTCCCTGGTGCCAGTAAGATGCGCTGTTGTTTCCGCTGGTGCCAGTATGATGCGCTGCAGTTTCCCTGGTGCCAGTAAGATACGCTGCGGTTTCCCTGGTGCCAGTATGATGTGCTGCGGTTTCCCCTGGTGCCAGTAAGATGTGCTGCGGTTTCCCTGGTGCCAGTAAGATACGCTGTTGTTTCCGCTGGTGCCAGTATGATGCGCTGCAGTTTCCCCTGGTGCCAGTAAGATGTGCTGCGGTTTCCCTGGTGCCAGTAAGATGTGCTGCGGTTTCCCTGGTGCCAGTAAGATACGCTGTTGTTTCCCTGGTGCCAGTAAGATGCGCTGCGGTTTCGGCTGGTGCCAGTATGATGCGCTGCGGTTTCCCTGGTGCCAGTAAGATACGCTGCGGTTTCCCCTGGTGCCAGTAAGATGCGCTGCGGTTTCCCCTGGGGCCAGTAAGATACAATGCGGTTTCCCCTGGTGCCAGTAAGATACGCTGCGGTTTCCCCTGGTGCCAGTATGATGCGCTGCGGTTTCCCCTGGTGCCAGTAAGATACGCTGCTGTTTCCCCTGGGGCCAGTATGATACGCTGCGGTTCCCCCTGGGGCCAGTATGATACGCTGCGGTTTCCCCTGGTGCCAGTAAGATGCGTTGCGGTTTCGGCTGGTGCCAGTAAGATGTGCTGCAGTTTCCCCTGGTGCCAGTGTGATACGCTGCTGTTTCCCCTGGTGCCAGTAAGATACGCTGCGGTTTCCCCTGGTGCCAGTATGATGCGCTGCGGTTTCCCCTGGTGCCAGTGTGATACGTTGCTGTTTCCCCTGGTGCCAGTAAGATACGCTGCGGTTTCCCCTGGTGCCAGTAAGATACGCTGCGGTTTCCCCTGGGGCCAGTATGATGCGCTGCGGTTTCCCCTGGGGCCAGTATGATGCGCTGCGGTTTCCCCTGGGGCCAGTATGATGCGCTGCGGTTTCCCCTGGTGCCAGTATGATACGCTGCTGTTTCCCCTGGTGCCAGTATGATACGCTGCTGTTTCCCCTGGTGCCAGTATGATACGCTGCTGTTTCCCCTGGTGCCAGTATGATACGCTGCTGTTTCCCCTGGTGCCAGTATGATACGCTGTTGTTTCCCCTGGTGCCTGTATGATGCGCTGCAGTTTCCCCTGGTGCCAGTGTGATACGCTGCTGTTTCCCCTGGTGCCAGTATGATGCGCTGCGGTTTCCCCTGGTGCCAGTATGATGCGCTGCGGTTTCCCCTGGTGCCAGTGTGATACGCTGCTGTTTCCCCTGGTGCCAGTGTGATACGCTGCTGTTTCCCTGGTGCCAGTAAGATGTGCTGCAGTTTCCCCTGGTGCCAGTGTGATACGCTGCGGTTTCCCCTGGTGCCAGTATGATACGCTGCTGTTTCCCCTGGTGCCAGTAAGATACGCTGCGGTTTCCCTGGTGCCAGTATGATACGCTGCTGTTTCCCTGGTGCCAGTGTGATGCGCTGCAGTTTCCCCTGGTGCCAGTGTGATACGCTGCAGTTTCCCCTGGTGCCAGTGTGATACGCTGCGGTTTCCCCTGGTGCCAGTATGATGCGCTGCGGTTTCCCCTGGTGCCAGTATGATGCGCTGCGGTTTCCCCTGGTGCCAGTGTGATACGCTGCTGTTTCCCCTGGTGCCAGTATGATACGCTGCTGTTTCCCCTGGTGCCAGTAAGATGCGCTATTGTTTCCCCTGGTGCCAGTGTGATACGCTGCTGTTTCCCCTGGTGCCAGTATGATACGCTGTTGTTTCCCTGGTGCCAGTGTGATACGCTGCTGTTTCCCCTGGTGCCAGTATGATACGCTGCTGTTTCCCCTGGTGCCAGTAAGATACGCTGTTGTTTCCCCTGGTGCCAGTAAGATACGCTGTTGTTTCCCTGGTGCCAGTAAGATGCGCTGCGGTTTCAGCTGGAGCCAGTAAGATACGCTGCAGTTTCCCTGGTGCCAGTAAGATACGCTGCAGTTTCCCTGGTGCCAGTATGATACGCTGCTGTTTCCCCTGGTGCCAGTATGATGCGCTGTTGTTTCCCTGGTGCCAGTATGATACGCTGCTGTTTCCCTGGTGCCAGTAAGATACGCTGTTGTTTCCCCTGGTGCCAGTATGATACGCTGCTGTTTCCCCTGGTGCCAGTATGATACGCTGCTGTTTCCCCTGGTGCCAGTGTGATGCGCTGCTGTTTCCCCTGGTGCCAGTATGATACGCTGCTGTTTCCCCTGGTGCCAGTGTGATGCGCTGCTGTTTCCCCTGGTGCCAGTGTGATGCGCTGCTGTTTCCCCTGGTGCCAGTGTGATACGCTGCTGTTTCCCCTGGTGCCAGTGTGATGCGCTGCTGTTTCCCCTGGTGCCAGTGTGATACGCTGTTGTTTCCCCTGGTGCCAGTATGATACGCTGCTGTTTCCCCTGGTGCCAGTAAGATACGCTGTTGTTTCCCCTGGTGCCAGTATGATACGCTGCTGTTTCCCCTGGTGCCAGTGTGATGCGCTGCTGTTTCCCTGGTGCCAGTATGATACGCTGCTGTTTCCCTGGTGCCAGTAAGATACGCTGCTGTTTCCCTGGTGCCAGTATGATACGCTGCTGTTTCCCTGGTGCCAGTATGATACGCTGTTGTTTCCCCTGGTGCCAGTATGATACGCTGCTGTTTCCCCTGGTGCCAGTATGATACGCTGTTGTTTCCCTGGTGCCAGTATGATGCGCTGCTGTTTCCCTGGTGCCAGTATGATGCGCTGCTGTTTCCCCTGGTGCCAGTATGATACGCTGCTGTTTCCCTGGTGCCAGTATGATACGCTGCTGTTTCCCTGGTGCCAGTGTGATGCGCTGCTGTTTCCCCTGGTGCCAGTATGATACGCTGCTGTTTCCCCTGGTGCCAGTGTGATGCGCTGCTGTTTCCCCTGGTGCCAGTGTAATGCGCTGCTGTTTCCCCTGGTGCCAGTGTGATACGCTGCTGTTTCCCCTGGTGCCAGTGTGATGCGCTGCTGTTTCCCCTGGTGCCAGTATGATACGCTGCTGTTTCCCCTGGTGCCAGTGTGATACGCTGTTGTTTCCCCTGGTGCCAGTGTGATACGCTGCTGTTTCCCCTGGTGCCAGTATGATGCGCTGCGGTTTCCCCTGGTGCCAGTGTGATACGCTGCTGTTTCCCCTGGTGCCAGTATGATACGCTGCTGTTTCCCCTGGTGCCAGTAAGATGCGCTATTGTTTCCCCTGGTGCCAGTGTGATACGCTGCTGTTTCCCCTGGTGCCAGTATGATACGCTGTTGTTTCCCCTGGTGCCAGTATGATACGCTGTTGTTTCCCCTGGTGCCAGTAAGATGCGCTGCGGTTTCAGCTGGAGCCAGTAAGATACGCTGCAGTTTCCCCTGGTGCCAGTAAGATACGCTGCAGTTTCCCCTGGTGCCAGTATGATGCGCTATTGTTTCCCCTGGTGCCAGTGTGATACGCTGCTGTTTCCCCTGGTGCCAGTATGATACGCTGTTGTTTCCCCTGGTGCCAGTATGATACGCTGTTGTTTCCCCTGGTGCCAGTGTGATGCGCTGCTGTTTCCCCTGGTGCCAGTATGATACGCTGTTGTTTCCCCTGGTGCCAGTGTGATGCGCTGCTGTTTCCCCTGGTGCCAGTGTGATACGCTGCTGTTTCCCCTGGTGCCAGTGTGATACGCTGCTGTTTCCCCTGGTGCCAGTGTGATGCGCTGCTGTTTCCCCTGGTGCCAGTGTGATACGCTGCTGTTTCCCCTGGTGCCAGTATGATACGCTGTTGTTTCCCCTGGTGCCAGTGTGATACGCTGCTGTTTCCCCTGGTGCCAGTATGATACGCTGCTGTTTCCCCTGGTGCCAGTAAGATACGCTGTTGTTTCCCCTGGTGCCAGTAAGATGCGCTGCGGTTTCAGCTGGAGCCAGTAAGATACGCTGCAGTTTCCCCTGGTGCCAGTAAGATACGCTGCAGTTTCCCCTGGTGCCAGTATGATACGCTGCTGTTTCCCCTGGTGCCAGTATGATGCGCTGCTGTTTCCCCTGGTGCCAGTATGATGCGCTGCTGTTTCCCCTGGTGCCAGTATGATACGCTGCTGTTTCCCCTGGTGCCAGTATGATACGCTGCTGTTTCCCCTGGTGCCAGTGTGATGCGCTGCTGTTTCCCCTGGTGCCAGTATGATACGCTGCTGTTTCCCCTGGTGCCAGTGTGATGCGCTGCTGTTTCCCCTGGTGCCAGTGTGATGCGCTGCTGTTTCCCCTGGTGCCAGTGTGATGCGCTGCTGTTTCCCCTGGTGCCAGTGTGATACGCTGCTGTTTCCCCTGGTGCCAGTATGATACGCTGCTGTTTCCCCTGGTGCCAGTAAGATACGCTGTTGTTTCCCCTGGTGCCAGTATGATACGCTGCTGTTTCCCCTGGTGCCAGTGTGATGCGCTGCTGTTTCCCCTGGTGCCAGTATGATACGCTGCTGTTTCCCCTGGTGCCAGTAAGATACGCTGCTGTTTCCCCTGGTGCCAGTATGATACGCTGCTGTTTCCCCTGGTGCCAGTATGATACGCTGTTGTTTCCCCTGGTGCCAGTAAGATGCGCTGCGGTTTCAGCTGGAGCCAGTAAGATACGCTGCAGTTTCCCCTGGTGCCAGTAAGATACGCTGCAGTTTCCCCTGGTGCCAGTATGATACGCTGCTGTTTCCCCTGGTGCCAGTATGATGCGCTGCTGTTTCCCCTGGTGCCAGTATGATACGCTGCTGTTTCCCCTGGTGCCAGTATGATACGCTGCTGTTTCCCCTGGTGCCAGTGTGATGCGCTGCTGTTTCCCCTGGTGCCAGTATGATACGCTGCTGTTTCCCCTGGTGCCAGTGTGATGCGCTGCTGTTTCCCCTGGTGCCAGTGTGATGCGCTGCTGTTTCCCCTGGTGCCAGTGTGATACGCTGCTGTTTCCCCTGGTGCCAGTATGATACGCTGCTGTTTCCCCTGGTGCCAGTGTGATACGCTGTTGTTTCCCCTGGTGCCAGTGTGATACGCTGTTGTTTCCCCTGGTGCCAGTGTGATACGCTGCTGTTTCCCCTGGTGCCAGTGTGATACGCTGCTGTTTCCCCTGGTGCCAGTGTGATGCGCTGCTGTTTCCCCTGGTGCCAGTGTGATACGCTGCTGTTTCCCCTGGTGCCAGTGTGATACGCTGTTGTTTCCCCTGGTGCCAGTGTGATACGCTGTTGTTTCCCCTGGTGCCAGTGTGATACGCTGTTGTTTCCCCTGGTGCCAGTATGATACGCTGCTGTTTCCCCTGGTGCCAGTGTGATACGCTGTTGTTTCCCCTGGTGCCAGTAAGATACGCTGTTGTTTCCCCTGGTGCCAGTAAGATACGCTGTTGTTTCCCCTGGTGCCAGTATGATACGCTGCTGTTTCCCCTGGTGCCAGTGTGATACGCTGTTGTTTCCCCTGGTGCCAGTAAGATGCGCTGCGGTTTCAGCTGGTGCCAGTAAGATACGCTGCGGTTCACTCAATTGGTTGAGTATTTTGATAACTATAGACAGATTACTATTTTTGTCTTCTCTTTTCAGCAATAGCCATTGTCCTAAGCTATGTTTTTCCTACCATTTATGTTCAGAAATATTGCGATTAGGCTTATTTAACTGCTTTACACTAACCGCTGCAACTCAACATTCACCTATTTGGTAGGCTATTTGCCCTGCGCACTAATGAAATTGCTTGTAACAATCCACAGTAAGAAATATTTATATATAGGCACAAGTAATTTATATAGCTAACTTTGCGAATGTACTTTAGGGGAAGCTTATCTTCCAGTAGCCTATTGGTGCATAAAACCGCTGGCCACGAGGCTTACAAGGCAGAGTTCAATTTCCAATTCAAAGCAATCGGTGCACTGCCTAATTGTCTGACCAGCAAAGCAAACTCCTCATGGTCCCAAAGCCAATACGTTAACAGCCGTTGAAATTGAATCGGGATTGTAATGATGTTAGTCGACTATTTTGTAGCCGCCTTTGACATTTTTTGGTCTTGAGCTAGGGTGGTGTCTGCAACTCTGCCCTACCCAACTGATGCCCCTGCCTCGTATGGTCGATAATTGGTTGGTTTATATCGTGCCTCTTCTACTTCCCCTCTTTCTGTTCTCATCTTTCTCCTCCTCTCCCTCTGTTTGGAGTAAAAACTGAGGCTGTCCTCTGCAGTCTTGCAGGAACGTCTTTTTCCCCTGCGTTTCTCTCACTTCATTATGTTCGAAAACCAAATCTATCCGCTCTACACTGTCAAACCCGCTCCACCTCTAGAGGAAAACGCCCAAACATCGTCAAACTCACAGCCAACAAACTCTGTCTACACAGCACCCGGGAGGTGGTGGAATGTCCTTGTCAGTTCTCCACAGAAGTGACAGGGTTCGATAATGGAACAGACTTCCACTCAACACTCACCTTGCACCCTGTCACCTCACACTCTGACAGGCGAATAGTACCGATACACACACATACACACTGCTGCAATTAGGCCGTCTTTTAATTAGTGGTTAGAAGCTGTCAGATGGTGACCTCTGGACCTCTGTCTGTACCTGTTGGCTGGGTGGCATAATGAGAGCAGGACATCTGTTTACACACGTGGACACACACGAGTGCAAACACTCTACGTCTCATCTTCTTTGCCACTCATATTATTTTTCCCTCAGACATTTGCCTTTTACGATAAAACACGATTTGATGATGTTAGAGGGAAGGTGTGTGCCTGTCTGTGTATATATATTCAATATGTGTGTCTTTGTGAGAAGGGAGGATAAGATTGACTGTATTTCTGAGACTTGTCTCCTAAGTCACCACCAAAGGCAGCTCTTTTGTCTCCATCCAAATAGTGAGAAAACAGTATAATCCCTTGTGCCCAGTGTTGGGGGCCAGACAGCAACACAGCCAGCAGTTTGTTTTGTGTCCAGCAGAGGGAGGGTTGTGAGAGGCAAGGCTGGTGAGGGTCAGAGGCAGGGAGACGAAGGAATGAATTATATGATGATAATAATAAGAGCTCTCATGACTCTACAGGGCGATGTCATTTAAACTGTTGCTGTAATGTTTCTACAATGCCAATGTGTGTGTGTTCATGTCAGTCTGTTCTCTCCCTCCAGATAAGATCATCCGCCACAGAGCATGTAGTCTAAAAGACACGGCCCACGCCATGCTGGCCTCAGAACTCGACCCTGACTTCCACCGCATTTGTGAGGACATCAAGGAGTCGCACAGAAAGAGGGGTGAGGAACACACACACACACACACACAGAGGGAGTGGTGTTATATTCCAAGGTGCTGTACTATGTTTATTTAATTGAACCTTTATTTAATTAGGCAAGTCCGTAAAGAACAAATTCATATTTACAATGATAGCCTACCCCGGCCAAACCCACCCCTATCCCGGACAGTGCGTGGTCCATTGTGCACCGCCCTATGGGCATATGTAGTAGCTCATGATGTTCCACTAGTCAACAGTGTGTTCACTGTGGTCCTTCTGTAGCTCAGTTGGTAGAGCATGGCGCTTGTAACGCCAGGGTAGTGGGTTCGATTCCCGGGACCACCCATACGTAGAATGTATGCACACATGACTGTAAGTCGCTTTGGATAAAAGCGTCTGCTAAATGGCATATATTATTATTATTATTCACTGCTCCAGGGTGATTGGCGATTACATAACTAGCCTCTAATGGGATCCAATCATTTATTCATATGTAAAGTCAAGAGAGACTGTCATGCACAAACAAACTAATTAGTGCACATGTACAAGGAGGATAGAGGGACAGTATTAGTAGTCATAGGTAATTGGTTATACAACACCTACATATGCTGCTTGATTCTACACACACAACCACGTGCAATCACACACACTCACACATACAGGATCATGTAAAACTCTACACACACTGCACATAGTGTGCATAACTGAGGCAAGCCCCTCCTGTGATGGTGCTGGAATGGGGGGGTGAAGGGAAAAGGGAGAACGGGTTGTGTGCAGGGCGATACACTCTTACCACATGAGAGATTTTCCAACATTTTCATCTTAACCGTTAAGGCTAAAAGTCTCCTTTCTCAGAAACACACACACACACACACACACACACACACACACACACACACACACACACACACACACACACACACACACAGCCTCCCCCACAAATGAATATTTTAGGAGCAGAAGTTAGCTTTCTGACAGGGAATTCAGCAGTGAGAAATGCTGAAGGTATCAGTTTGTGCTGTTGAATCGCCTGGTTTTGGGTTGCATCAGCTAAACCTCATCTGGGATTATATTGCTCTGACCTGTAGTCGGGGAAGTGTGTAAGTGCAGGTGTGTGTGTGCTAAGTATCAGTGTGTTAGAATGGAAATGTCTGCTCCCTGACGTTGGTTTGATACCTCACGTGTATTCCTCTTTTTCAGACAGCCTGACTCACAGGGACATTTAGAGGCACTCTGACGCGCACACACACACACACACACACAAACGCACAGACCAAAGTACATGAAGTTATCCACTGGATTCTAGTTATTTGGATTCATCAATGGATGAATGCTGTCTTGTCTCAGTGTCTGTCTGTACACTTACATCCCCTTCTTCTGTGTGTGTGTGTGTGTGTGTGTGTGTAATTGATCTGGTGTGTTATCTGCAGACCTCCAGACTCCGGCCTTGCCGCCTGTACCCCTGGCTGCCGTGGTAACCACCAGGAAGCCGGCTGTAGAGGAGAATGCTGGAAACAGCACTCGGGGACAGACCATCGACAAGCAGCACTGCAGTGAGTACAACAAATCAAATCACATTTTATTGGTCACAGACACATTTTTAGCAGATGTTATTGCAGGTGTAGTGAAATGCTTGTAAAACACACACACCACCCAGAGCACAGTTAAAACACAACACCGCACAGGGTCCTAAAGAACGGAGCGCTAATACCCAGTCCCTTCTATCATTAGAGATGTGATTCAGTTGTGTGTGTGTGTGTGTGTGTGTGTGTGTAGTGGGATCTGGGTTCAAGGCATTTAGAATCAGGCCATTTAGGTGATTACGGAACCCTCATCCCACAGAGGGGAGGCCTCCCGCGTTAACGCAACACACACAAGAAACCACACCGACTAGGAGCCGCTCCGCGTTGTAGCAACACAGTTGGATGCCTCAAATACTCCTGCTTACACACATACACACACACACACTCTCTCTTTCTCCAGTCACACTCCACAGTAGAGGAGCAGCGCAGTGGGCAGCCTCATTAGAGACGTCGTCTTCAGTGCTGTGTGGACCGTGACCATGCCGCAGAGGAATTCCACAGCCTCCTGCTGTCACTAGCAGGTGCCCACGCAGGGCAGGGGGCAGACAGAACAGGTCCTTACCTGCATGTAGCACTGACAACCGGGGGGGAGGGTGCTGTCCTCTGCGTTGGTGTCTGTCTGAATTAAGGAGATTGATAGTCCAAGTATGAGTTTACTTCAGTTCCTCTGTGATTTTAAATCTGCTGCCGTGATGACCAAGTTCAGCCTAGTTACCAACTGGTGTCCCCCCCACAGCTTAGGCCTACCTCGAAGATTTGTCTATAAGTATTATTTCAGTTTCAGAATATGTAGGATCACAATCACCACAAATATAAATGGCATCACGCCCACACGAACGAGTGGCGCAGCGTTCTCAGGCACTGCATCTCAGTGCTAGAGGTGTCACTACAGACCCTGGTTCGATCCTGGGTTGTATCACAACTGGAGTCCCATTGGGCAGCGTACAATTGGCCCAGCGTTGTCTTGGCTAAGGGAGGGTTTGGCCGGGGTAGGCCGTCATTATAAAGTAAGAATTTGTTCTTAACTCATTTTCCTAGTTAAATAAATGTTAAATAAAAATTAAATATTTTACTAATGTTGCTTCACTGCAGTACTCTGTTCTGCCACAGGATGACGCTAGTCTCTCTAGAGACACCAGTTATAGGGCTCCTGCTGGGTGTGTAAGCCAGCAGTCTTTGAGATGAGCGATTCTCTTTTCCATCATTAGTAGTGTGTGTGCCTGTCTATTTTAACTTCTAGCTTACTGTTAATGATTCATCTGGGTTAGGGCTAAACCATATTTCTATTGCTTTCTAACTTGGGCTCCCAAGTGACACAGCGGTATAAGGCACTGCATCTCGGTGCTAGATGCGTCACTACAGACCCTGGTTCGATTCCATTCTGTATCACAACCGGCCGTGATCGGGAGTCTCATTTGGCCCAGCATCGTCCGGGTTTGGCCGGGGTTGGTCGTCATTGTAAATAAGAATTTGTTCTTAACTGACTTGCCTAATGAAATAAAAAAATGTGCGATTCACGATATACACTGAGTGCACAAAACATTAGGAACACCTGCTCTTTCCATGACATAACTTTCACCTGGTCAGTCTATGATATTGTATTGATGTCACTTGTTGAATCCACTTCAGTCAGTGTAGATTAAGGGGAGGAGACAGGTTAAAGACGATTGAGGCATGTAATTGTGTGTACCATTCAGAGGGTGAATGGGCAAGACAAAAGATTTAAGTGTTGTTGAATGGGTATGGTAGTAGTGTCAAGAACTGCAATGCTGCTGGGGTTTTCACACAACAGTTTACTGTGTATCAGCAATGGTCCACCACCCAAAGGACATCCAGCCAACTTGACTCCAATTCTTTCCACAGTTGTCAACTTGGGCCAGCATCCCTGTGGAACGCTTTCAACTCATTGTAGAGTCCATGCCCCGTCGAATTGAGGCTGTTCTAAGGGCTAAAAAATGGGGGTGCAACTCAATATTAGGAAGGTGTATGTGTGTATAATACACTGCATGTCAAACAGTCAGCAATAATCAAGTGAATTTAGGACTTGTCAAATTATACCCAGGCTAAATATAAGCCTTCCACAACCATAAGACCCACTAATTATTTAATTAAAATATGCATTTTTGCAATAATCACTGATCTGACTTTCAAGTCTATGAAAATTACCTTTTTGGGAAAGAAATGACCAGAACCATGTGTAACAGTATAACTTTAGACCGTCCCCTCGCCCATACCCGGGCGCGAACCAGGGACCCTCTGCACACATCAACAACAGTCACCCACGAAGCGTCGTTACCCATCGCTCCACAAAAGCCGCTGCCCTTGCAGAGCAAGGGGAACTACTACTTCAAGGTCTCAGAGCAAGTGACGTCACCGATTGAAACGCTATTTAGCGCGCACCACCGCTAACTAAGCTAGCTGTTTCACATCCGTTACACATGCATAATGCACGTTCACTATTGACTAACTTCTTATAGCAGGCATTATAGGGAATTAACTTATGTCTCATAATACAATCTCTCAAGCACAGGCCACGTGCTAGTGAGTAGCCAGCGAATCTAATATTTCAAGTTTAGCCAACTGTTTGCTAGATGACAAGGTAGAACAGATTAATTGTTATGAACACACCATTCTGTCAGTCTTGGAACTGTTTGAACAGCAGGCTGGCCTTTACACTGTGTTCAGATGTTGAAATAAAATGGCCGACCTTATTTCTCAGAAAGAGAACGTGTTGCCAATGAGGAGTTGAGACATAAAATTGTATCATTAGAAAGGTCGTTATCCTCTATTACAGTAAAATATTGTCTGAATGTGTTTCGGTGTCCATATGACCGTTTCTGTTGGATCAAATCTCAAATGCAAATAGTGAGTTGAAACTGCTTGTCAGAGAGGAAGAAGTGATCTTTCATCTTTGTTGTTGTGAGTGGCGGGGGGAGGGGCTTGGTGTGTGTGTAAAAGGAAAGAAGCATACAGAGCACCAAAAAGACCTAAAGGTGCATAAAAACAACAACATAAACCTTTATTCTTGCAATACAGGCATTTGGAATATCGCGCTAAAACATCAATTCATTTGGTCTATCGCCCTAATCTGGGTGTAGGAGGCGAGTAGCCACAATGGATTTAATGTACAGCACTTCTTCATGAATACGATCCAGGGTTTACAGTGTGGATTTGGATTGCTGTGTTAAATTTCTTCTCTTTTTTTCTGACCGTGTGATTTTCTAGGCCTTTGCTTATACACTGTAAGCACAGTACACGGTATAAACACAACCAGGTTTGGTTACGATGGACCAGTCTTCTTTCACTGCTGTCAATCCTCTGTTTGCGCCATCACATTTATTTCCAATAACCTGAGGCCTTTCATGACATTGACTAAATGCATGCAGTAGTCAATGAGATGGTTTTTCTTCCTTTTTAATCCAACCACTTGAAGCTCTTTTTGTTATTGTTGTGTGGGTGTATTCAACACAATCAGCTACAGCCACATATGACCTCAGTCAATCCTCTAACAGTGTTGATATTGTTACATTTGCTATTAATAACCTGAGGGGTTTGAAGTGGTTGCATTCAGAAGTAGTCATCTAAATTGTTCCTCTTCTGTTTCCCCTGTCCGACCAAATCAAGAAAGTTAAATGGGCAAATGGAGGCTCCCACCATTAGTGTTTCCCTTCTTTATATCAGGAGCCAAAGTGCATCACATGTCGGTCACTAATCCTGCCGCTCCGGGGAATTCAGGTTATCACCACGCTCCAGAACTTAATTAATTAGCTCTGGTAATTCATTATTTGAGAGAAAGTAATCATTGGCAACCAATTCTCACCTGGAGCACTTCTGTGACATGTCCAATGAATTGATCGGGGGGAATCAATTAGGTGTTGAGATAAATATGACAGAACCTTGCATACTCCACTGCCCTCCAGGACTTACCTGGAGAGACTGCTGCTGAAGTTACCGCCAGACACTGTGAATACACATAGAAATACCGTTTCTGTACATGTATTTACCAAACCCATAATTCACACTCCCGTGTCCCCATTCATACGCCTCATGTTTCTAGACTGAAAACACAAAGCTGCCCTTGGATCAGTATCTTGCTGCATCTCCTTCAGCAAAGGTTATGATTGAATGAGGGTAAACCAATTCTACCCAGGGGCTTCAGCGGACCCTATTCCCTATAGTACTCTGCGACCGCACTATGTGACTTTGGTCGGAAGTAGTGCACTAGTTGTAGATGTTTGAGACTGAGCTCCAGATTAGAGCCATTTGGCCACCTGTTTAGGATGGGCCAGGTAGTGTGCTAGGCTATATGGGGAATAGGCAGTTACTGGAGCCACTGCTCCTGGCCAGAGAGCCATCACCTGACTGGTTAGGCTGTGGAAGCCCAGGTCCTGGCCAGAGAGCCATCACCTGGCTGTATAGGCTGTGGCAGCCTAGCTCCTGGCCAGAGAGTCATCACCTGGCTTTATAGGCTGTGGCAGCCCAGCTCCTGGCCAGAGAGCCATCACCGGGCTGGTTAGGCGGTGGCAGCTCCTGGCCAGAGAGCCATCACCTGGCTGTATAGGCTGTGGCAGCCCAGCTCCTGGCCAGAGAGCCATCACCTGGCTGTATAGGCTGTGGCAGCCCAGCTCCTGGCCAGAGAGCCATCACCTGGCTGTATAGGCTGTGGCAGCCTAGCTCCCTGGCCAGAGAGCCATCACCTGGCTGGTTAGGCTGTGGCAGCTCCTGGCCAGAGAGCCATCACCTGGCTGGTTAGGCTGTGGCAGCTCCTGGCCAGAGAGCCATCACCTGGCTGGTTAGGCTGTGGCAGCTCCTGGCCAGAGAGCCATCACCTGGCTGGTTAGGCTGTGGCAGCTCCTGGCCAGAGAGCCATCACCTGGCTGGTTAGGCTGTGGCAGCCCAGGGCCCCGCTGTGTTCATATTAAGAACTCTGACAGGAGAATATGGAGAAGAGTTCACCCACTGTACCTTCCCCTAATCCATTATTCACTCATCTGTTTCCATTTATATGCCTCCTGTTTCTAGCAACTATGTGTGTTGACTGTCTTTGACTTGGGCAAACGTGGGACTATTTATGCATGTACCTTGTAAATCCTGCATGCTCATGTTAACACCATTCGCTGTAGGTCTGCTGCTCAGTTATACTCCCAATATAGTGTTCTTGTAAAATGTCTTGCATTAGCTCTAGGGTTATATTTACAGAGCTTTGCAAGTTGTTAGCTTTTCATTCAGCTTTAAGTTGACTTTCAATATTAAATGGAAACCCCATCAACCCTAGTTGATGGGTTTGCCATGTCATCATACTTTCAAAGGGAATGTTATTCCATCGTTTCCCCCCCCCACCTCACTTCGAAGAGGAAGGCATCCCATCAGCCAACATCGGCGCTGCAAGACCACATGGTAAGATAGTTAATGTTACCTAGCTAAAAAGCTAGAGAGCTACAGTTGTTCATCAAAACCAAAATCTAGCTAGCTAGTTTCAATAATATGCTGGCTATATTCCAAAGCATATCAATGTAATTAGCCGGCTGCTACTGGAGACATGATTTGTAACTTTGCAAGCTAATATAAGCATTGTTAGGTTACGTCGGTTAACAGTTCGACTCTGCTGTAGTTAGTTAGCTAGCTAACGTGACTAGCTGTGTTCTTTTTAGAGTCCGATCCCATCATCTGCAGAGGCATCAACATCAAGCTCAGCACCAGAAACTTGTGTAAATCACCTTCTAAAATCTACTAAACCTTTCCATGACTCCATGATGAGCAAATAAATCTACTGGAGCTAGGCTTTAACATGGTCTGTATCTTGTCATAGTTGGTGGGTTTTACAAGTAGGCTACAACTTGGTTGGTTGTTCATGCAAGGGTTGAAGTCTACATTGTAGAAAGGGAGGTATTAGTAAAGAGGGGTTGGTGTGGGTGACTGACTGTTGTCTGTTGGGGGGTGGGTATTGTGTAAAGGTTAGTATGCATGCCCTGTTGACATGATAAATATCACCAATACACAAGTGTTCCTCAAACTATTCCCACCATTGCAGTCAGTTCTTTGACATGGGGGAGAGGGGCTGTTAGTATACTCTTCTAGCCTATTCCCACCATTGCAGTCAGGTCTTTGACATGGGGGAGAGGGACTGTTAGTATACTCTTCTAGCCTATTCCCACCATTGCAGTCAGGTCTTTGACATGGGGGAGAGGGACTGTTAGTATACTCTTCTAGCCTATTCCCACCATTGCAGTCAGGTCTTTGACATGGGGGAGAGGGGCTGTTAGTATACTCTTCTAGCCTATTCCCTCTATTGTTGGCAGTGCTCTCCTCAACAGCACAACTATAGGTGCTCATACACAATAAGACAACTAGACCGTCTACAAGTCAAGCACCCTTCAAACTTTTCACATCTTTGCGAACAGCCCAGCAAAGCCCCATTTATTGAGTGAGTATAATAAAACACACACCAGTCTACTGTTCCTTTTTTTTTTTTTTCATGACCTGCCTCCATGTCTTTCCAGGAGACCTGCAGTACAAACAAATCTTCTGCAATAGGTCGAAGCAGTGAGTGGTAAAGAAAGTGTATGAGGCTTGTTCACCTGGCTGTGGATTGCAGGAAAGACCAGAGTTTTCTACAAGGAGCCAGAGTTGCGGCCCCCCCAAACTCAACATCGCCACAGCGCCAAAGCCTGCTGAACCAGCTGCCATTACCCAACACAAGAAGAAGTTCACCAACTGAAAAACATTCAGGAACATGCTTGGAACGTTCAATCAACACATCATCCGTATTCAGTTAGACTGATGTTGTAGTATGGTCATAACTGCATTGTGGTGTGTATATATAGCTAGCTGTATAGAAGTGTTTTGTATAATATATTTTACAAGCGACTAAGTGATTCCAGCAGCATCAGAAACCAATAAACTGTTGACCTCAACTTCTTGATCACTTCATTATGTTTATGAAATGTATACTGAACAATAATATAAATACAACAATTTCAAAGATTTTACTGAGCTACAGCTCAAAGGAAATCAGTCAATTGAAATAAATTCATTAGGCCCTAATTGATGGATTTCACATGACTGGGAAGGGGTGCAGCTATGGGTGGTCCTGGGAG
The DNA here is from genome assembly GCF_023373465.1 of Oncorhynchus keta. NCBI lineage: Eukaryota > Metazoa > Chordata > Actinopteri > Salmoniformes > Salmonidae > Oncorhynchus > Oncorhynchus keta. Next base: position 27,643,415 of record NC_068428.1, read on the forward strand.
GGCATAGGCCCACCCACTGGGGAGCAAGGCCCAGCCAATCAGAATATGTTTTTCCTCACAAAGGCTTAATTACAGACAGAAATACTCCTCAGTCTCATTGAGCTGTTTGGGTCGGTGGTCTTAGACGATCCCGCAGGTAAAGAAGCCAGATGTGAAGGTCCTGGGCTGGCATGGTTACATGTGGTCTGCGGTTGGACGTACTGCCAAATTCTCTAAAACAATGTTGGAGGCTGCTTATGGTAGAGAGATTAACATTAAATTATTTGGAAACCGCTCTGATGGACATTCCTGCAGTCGGCATGCCGATTTGCATGCTCCCTCAACTTGTGACATCTGCAGCATTGTGTTGAGAAAACTGCACATTTTAGTGGCCTTTTATTGTCCCCAGCACAAAGTGCACCTGTGTAATGATCATGCTCTCTAATCAACCTCTTGATATGCCACACCTGTCAGGTGGATGGATTATCTTGGCAAAGGAGAAATGCTCACTGACAGGGATGTAAACACATTTCTGCACAACATATATTTTTGTGCATATGGAACATTTCTGGGATTTTTTATTTCAGCTCATGAAACATGGGACCAACACTTTAGAAGTTGGGTTCATATTTTTGTTCACTATATATATTAGGATAAAGTAGCTTCAGTCTTACTGCATGAACAAATTATTCAGGCAGTTTATCACTTAAACTTTAATTTGTTGGCAAGTAAACATGTAACAAAACAGTATATTGGTCTCAATATAGCAAAAAAATAGACATTGCTTGTATTCAAGACAAAGTTTATTTGCTCTGGATACCAAGGTGAGTTTGCCATAACTGTTCCTGCTGTGTAATGTGTGACATATATACAGTACAAGAAAAATATACTACTAACGCCTAACAGTTCTACAAAGGGAACACGAGCATATGATGTGTTTTTGGTGGTGCAGTGAGGTGTTCGGAGACAATTTGATACAAAGGGAGTTTGTTGTTATGGGACCTTTCACATCTCTTGAGTCATCAACTTCTTTGTATCCAAGTGGTGTTGTCTGTGAGAGAAAGACTAACGCTATTACTCATTCATGGGCAATTGTTGTGTGCCGTCTGTATTCATACTGTAGCAGCATGGTGTAGAGTCATATCTCACAGACATACGTTAGCCAGCTAGCTACAACATACAGGTATAGTTACTCCAAGATTGATTCGTCAAGCCAAAGTAATTCCTTTACTCTCCGCTAGCTAGCTATAACGTTAGACTACAGTACATTTTAGGTATAGCAAATACAGCTAGCTAGAATCGATCACAATTGTACTGAACTAATCAACACTGCCTCGTAAAAAGAGAGCTTATATTGCTAGCTAGCGACCAACAGCAAAACAACTTAGTGCATTCGGAAAGTATTCAGGCCCCTTTTTCCACATTTTGTTACATTACAGCCTTGTTCTAAAACAGATTAAATTCAAATGTCCTCATCAATCTACACACATTACCCCCTAATGAAGCAAAAACAGGTTTTTAGAAATGTTTGCACAGGTGCAACCTGTTTACATTGATCATCCTTGATGTTTATACAACTTCATGGGAGTCCATCTGTGGTAAATTCAATTAATTGAACATGATTTGGAAATGCACACACACCTGTCTATATATGGTCCCACAGTTGACAGTACATGTCAGAGCAAAAACCACACCAAGGTCGAAGGAATTGTCCGTAGAGCTCAGACAGGCTTGTGTCAAGGCATATCTGGGGAAGGGTACCAAAAAATGTCTGCAGCATTGAAGGTCCCCAAGAACACAGTGGCCTCCATCATTCTTAAATGGAAGTTTGGTACCACCAAGACTCTTCTCAAAGCTGGCCGCCCAGCCAAACTGAGCAATTGGGGGAGAAGTGTCTTAGACAGGGAGAGGCGACCAAGAACCCAATGGTCACTCTGACAGAGCTCCTCTGTGGCGATGGGAGAACCTTCCAAAAGGACAACCATCTCTGCAGCACTCCACCAATCAGGCTTTTATGGTAGAGTGGCCAGGCAAAGCCACTCCTCAGTAAAAGGCACATGACAGCCCACTTCGAGTTTGTCAAAAGGCACCTAAAGGACTCTCAGATCATTAGAAACAAGATTCTCTGGCATGATTGCCAAGCGTCACGTCAGGAGAACCTTGCACCATCCATACTGTGAAGCGTGGTGGTGACAACATCATGCTGTGGGGATGTTTTTCAGCGTCAGCGACTTGGAGACTAGTCAGTATTGAGGGAAAGATGAATGGAGCTTTGAGAGGATCTGCAGAGAAGAGTGGGAGAAACTCCCCAAATACAGGTGTTCCAAGCTTGTAGCGTCATACCCAAGAAGCATCGTTGCCAAAGGTGCTTCAACAAAGAACTGAGTAAAGGGTCTGCGTACTTATGTAAATGTGATATGAATATTTTTTACATGTACTTTTCTATACATTTGCAAAAATATCTAAAAACCTGTTTTTGCTTTGTCATAATGGGGCATTGTGTGTAGATTGATTGGGGGGGGCTATTTCATACATTTTAGAATAAGGCCGTAATGTAACAAAATGTTGAAAAGGACAAGGGGTCTGAAATATTTCCAAATGCACTACTTGTCCTGGTCCAGCTTGTCTAGGCTGCAAATGCTTGCTAGTCTCGCAATTATTTTTTTATCCCCAGCTGTCAACTCCTTTTTGTGTCTTCTGGCTCAAATAAATAGGACTATATGTTCTTATGTGAAAGAATGTAAAAAAAAATGTAGTCAGCCAGCTCTTCTTGGAAAGAGGAATTCTCAGAAGCAGCCAAATGATTTAGCAATCTCAGTGCACTGTAACATAGCTCTTCTAAACTAGCCTTCGAGTGTGAGATCAAGGAAGTGTGGCTCCCGGCAGGCAGTAGTCTTTACAAAGCCAGGGAAATTGAATCAACCTTGATGTGCTGCAATGTCCTGATAAATGGGAATGTCGTTGAGAAAAGTCCATAGCTCTATTTAACAAGGACAACGATATCTACTCGCTGCCAGCGTGATCACACAATTGGCGAAACACAAAGTCCACAATAATTGCTACAAAACATGACTTGATTCATTTTTAGATCAGAAAGCAGGCTCAATCAACCAGTGACGTCATTGGATGAACTCTCCCGTCATGAAAATGAAAATAAAAATTCATCCAGCTATAGGGCATAATTATGTCTGAAACACCCTCTCATCGCTCATAATTATGAGCGATGAGAGGGTGTTCCTGTACTGAGGAAGTACAGTTCCCGCTCAGCCCAGTCAAAACTGTTCGCTGCTCTGGCCCCCCAATGGTGGAACAAACTCCCTCACGACGCCAGGACAGCGGAGTCAATCACCACCTTCCGGAGACACCTGAAACCCCACCTCTTTAAGGAATACCTAGGATAGGATAAGTAATCCTTCTCACCCCCCCCCCTTTAAGATTTAGATGCACTATTGTAAAGTGACTGCTCTACTGGATGTCATAAGGTGAATGCACCAATTTGTAAGTCGCTCTGGATAAGAGTGTCTGCTAAATGACTTAAATGTAAAGCGGTGAGGTGTCCCTTTTTTAGCCGTGATTGGAGAGCCCATTAGCTCTTTTTTGAGCAATATTCTATGAACTCCAACATGATTCAAGGAGATCACTCTTCTGGCATGATTCAATAACGCTGTTACAATAATAGCACTTTTCACAATTGATTTAAATCTGTAGGTTGTAAAATGCCGTGCAATAAGGCCTGTATAGAGTTCAAGCTAATGCATTTTCCCTCCGCCTTCAGTGTTGAATTCTCCCTTAAGACGAGTAACCAAATCTATTTACACTCTCAATCTGGATTAGAAGTGTCTGTATTTTTATTTGTGGAAGCATGCACATAACTCCTGATACAACAATTTAGCATTTCAACAGATTCACCAACAACAACACTGCGGCCCAATGGGAGGGCTTGTGAGTGTAGAAAAAGGACAAGTCAGGTGTTAGCTTTGTGTGTCCTCCACGTCAGTCAATGTGGAGCCCAAGGCGACAGCCCACTGGAGGCTGAATGTGTTACTTCCTGGCTGTTCGCTCTTTCCCGTTCTGCCTCAGTCTCCACTCACCTCTGTGGAAACAACCATCCTTTTCTCTCCTCCTCTCACTACCTTTATTGTATTCTCCCCTGCCTGCCAATCCAAATGAAGACCTTGATGAACAAAGACAGCATTTAATGTATTTCCTAAGTAAACACTTTCTTTCCTTCTTGACGATATAGTCGAGGTGAAGTAAATACAGACAGTATTTCTAATGTGTACATTCAGAAAGAATACACACTCGGAACAATAACGTTCTCAGCCTTTCCTTTCCGTTGAATGCCAAGGATTTGTCCTCGCTCTACTGTCACTGTCTGTACAAGTATTGCTCTGGTCAAGTAAAGAGCTCCAAAGTTGGAGCTCAGAGTTGTGCTCAGTATGCATGAAATGGGAGAAAATTATGTATTTTCCTATTCCCCCCTCCCACCTCAACCCATATGCTTTACCTATCCAATGTGGATGACCTCGTATCCAGTATGCATATGTTCCCAAAAAACATGATTATGGAAAACATGTGTTTTTCCTGGACTTTTTCCTGCACTAGTGGTGCAGACCGGTGAAGTAGTCCTCCTCACCTTGTTGGAGGCGCGCGTGCGTGTGTGTGTGAACATGTGGATCCTGACAGAGGTAGTTTGTATGCTCATCCAGGCATGCTGTACCCCAGCTGCTGCTACCTACTAAACAAGACCAGCTGACCCACAGACCTCTCAAGGGACACACACACATATCACAAGGACTCATGTTAAGGAGAAGAGTATTTTGCTGTAAGCTGTGTACACTACATGCCCAAAAGTATGTGGACACCTAGTTGAACATCTCATTCCAAAATCATGGGCATTAATATAGAGTTGGTCCCCTCTTTGCTGCTATAACAGCCTCCACTCCTCTGGGAAGGCTTTCCACTCGATCAGGGATATTCAAGTACTATTTGAGAAAGTCAGGTCACACATTTCCTAGGTGGCAATGGTCCGGATGGATAATGTAATTTATCGACGTACTAACAAACCCTGTTCTGGGTCGGGATCTGGTCTGCTGTCCGCCAGTTGAGTATGTAGGCATTAGATGTTGAAACATTGCTGCAGGGACTTGCTTCCATTCAGCCACGAGCATTAGTGAGGTCGGGCACTGATGTTGGGCGATAAGGCCAGGTTTGCAGTCGGGTTGAAGTCCGGGCTCTGTGCAGGCCAGTCAAGTTCTTCCACACCAATCTTGACAAACAATTTCTGTATGGACCTCGCTTTGTGCATAGGAGCCGTGTCATGCTGAAACAGGAAAGGGCCTTCCCAAACTGTTGCCACAAAGTTAGAAGCACTGAATTGTCTAGAATATCATTGTATGTTGTAGCATTAAGATTTCCCTTCACTGGAACTAAGGGGCCTAGCCTGAACCATGAAAAACAGCCCCAGACCATTGTTCCTCCTCCACCAAACTTTACAGTTGGCACTATGCGTTGGGGCAGGTAGCGTTCTCCTGGAACAGGAGAAAAACCCAGATTCGTCAGAGTTCCAGATGGGGAAGCGTGATTCATCACTCCAGATCACTGAGCTCTTCAGTAAGGCCATTCTACTCCCAATGTTTGTCTATGGAAATTGCATGGCTGTGTGGATAATTTGAAGGGGTGTCCACATAGTTTTGTGTGTATAGATATACAGTACCAGTTAAAAGTTTGGACACCATCTCATTCAAGGGTTTTTCTTTTGACTATTTTCTACATTGTAGAATAATAGTGAAGACATCAAAACTATGAAATAACACACATGTAATCATGTAGTGACCACAACGCTTTTCAACAAATCAAAATACACGTTATATTCAAGGTTCTTCAAAGGTTATTTTGCCTTGATGACCGCTTTGCACACTCTTGGCATTCTCTCAACCAGCTTCATGAGGTCGTCACCTGGAATGCATTTCAATTAACTGGTGTGCCTTGTTAAATGTACATTTGTGGAATTTCTTTCCTCTATGCGTTTCAGCCAATCAGTTGTGTTGTGACAAGGTAGGGGTGGGATACAGAAGATTGCCCTATTTGGTAAAAGAACCGCTCAAATAAGCAAAGAGAAATGACTGTCCATCATTACTTTCAGACATAGTCAATCTGGAAAATTTCTAGAACTTTGAGTACAGTCGCAAAAACCATCATGCGCTCTGATGAAACTGGCTCTCATGAGGACCACCACAGGAAAGGAAGACCCAGAGTTTGCTCTGCTGCACCTCAGATTGCAGTCCAAATAAATGCTTAAAAAGACACATCAACTGTTCAGAAAAGACTACGTGAATCAGGCCTTCATGGTCGAATTGCTGCAAAGAAACCACTAAAGGACACCAATAAGAAGAAGAGACTTGCTTGGGCTAAAAAAAACACGCGCAATGGACATTTAGACCGGTGGGGATCTGTCCTTTTGGTCTGATGAGTCCAAATTTGAGATTTTTGATACACAGTGTAGGTGAACGGATGATCTCCGCATATGTGGTTCCTACCGCGAAGCATGGAGGAGGAGGTGTGATAGTGTGGGGGTGCTTTGCTGGTGATACTGATTCATTTAGAATTCAAGGCACACTTAACCAGCATGGCTACCACAGCATTTTTTAGCGATACGCTGTCCCATCTGGTTTGCGCTTCGTGGGACTATCGCTTTGTTTTTGAACAGGATCATGGACTCAACACACCTCCAGGCTGTGATCTTACCACATTTTCACACACTGTATATAGCTTTTTCTATTGTGTTATTGACTATATGTTTGTTTTATCCAATGTTTAAGTGTGTTTGTGTCACACTGCTTTGCTTTATCTTTGCCAGATCAAAGTTTTAAATGAGAACTAGTTCTCAACTGGCCTACCTTGTTAGATAAAGTTGAAAGAAAAAAAAGTAAGGGCTATTTAACCAAGAAGGAGAGTGATGGTGCTGCATCAGATGACCTGTCCTCCACAATCACCCGACTTCAACCCAATTGAGATGGTTTGGGATGAGTTGGACCGCAGATTGAAGGAAAAGCAGTCAACAAGTGCTCAGCATATGTGGGAAGTCATTCAAGACGGTTGGAAAAGCATTTATCATGAAGCTGGTTGAGAGAATGCCAAGAGTGTGCAACGCTGTCATCCTTGAAAAACGTGTCTAATTTGAAGAATACCAGATATGTATAAAATGTATTTTGATTTATTTAACACTTTTTTTGGTGACGACAATGTTCTGCTTCTTATTTTATAGTTTTGATGTCTTCACTATTATTCTACAATGTAGAAAATAGTCAAGCTAAAGGAAAACCCTAAAGGAAAGCATCTCGGATTCGTCTTTTCACTGTTAACTTTGAAACTGGTGTTTTGCGGGTACTATTTAATGAATCTGCCAGTCTGTTTCTCAAACTAGACACACTAAAGGTACTTGTCCTCTTACTCAATTGTGCACTGGGGCTTCCCACTCTAATTTATTTTCTGGTTAGGGCCAGTTTGCGCTGTTCTGTGAAGGGAGGAGTACACAGCGTTGTACGAACTCTTTAGTGTCTTGGCAATTTCTCGCATGGAATAGCCTCCATTTCTCAGAACAAGAATAGACTGACGAGTTTCAGAAGAAAGTACTTTATTTCTGGCCATTTTGAGCCTGTAATCGAACCCACAAATGCTGAAGTAGGCCAACTAGTCCAAAGAAGGACAGTTTTATTTCTTATTTAATTACAACAACAGTTTTCATCTGTGCTAACATGATTGCAAAAGGGTTTTCTAACGATCAATTAGCCTTTTTAAAATGATAAACTTGGATTAGCTAACACAACATGCCATTGGAACATAGGAGTGATGGTTGCTGATAATGGGCCTCTGTGCGCCTATGTAGATATTCCATTAAAAAACAGCAGTTTCCAGCTACAATAGTCATTTTCAACATTAACAATGTCTAGACTGTATTTCTGATCAATTTGATGTTACTTTAATGGGCAAAAAAAATAGATTTCTTTGACAAACAAGGACATTTCTATGTGACCCCAAACTTTTGAATGAAAGTGTGTGTGTGTGTGTGTGTGTACATAAATATATATGTGTGTGTATTTTATACAGTTGAAGTTTACATACACTTAGGTTGGAGTCATTAAAACTCAGTTTTAATTTTTCAAATTATATCCACAATTTTCCTTCTTCATTAAGCTATCTATTTTGTGAAGTGCACCAGTCCCTCCTGCAACATCTCAAGACATCAGTCAGGAAGTTAAAGCTTGATCGCAAATGGTTCTTCCAAATGGACAATGACCCCAAGCATACTTCCAAAGTTGTGGCAAAATGGCTTAAGGACAACAAAGTCAAGGTATTGGAGTGGCCATCATAAAACCCTGACCTCAATCCTATAGAAAATGTGTGGGCAGAACTGAAAAAGTGTGCAGGGAGGCCTACAAACCTGACTCAGTTACACCAGCTCTGTCAGGAGGAATGGGCCAAAATTCACCCAACTTATTGTGGGAAGCTTGTGGAAGGCTACCCGAAACGTTTGACCCAAGTTACACAATTTAATGGCAATGCTACCAATAATAATTGTGTGTAATCTTCTGACCCACTGGGGATGTGATGAAAGAAATAAAAACTGAAATAAATCATTCTCTGCTATTATTCTGACATTTCACATTCTTAAAATAAAGTGGTGATCCTAACTGATCTTAGACGGGGAATATTTACTAGGATTAAATGATTTCCAGCTTTACGAAACCACCGGGTAGCATAATAGACACTATTAGCATAGTAGAGATTGTAAGCAGGGGAGAATCACAAGTTTTTAAATTATTACGTTTTTAAAGTGCTTGTTGGTACAGCAGTATGGATGGATGTTCCTTATGGTAGCAGACAGTAGCTGTGAAATTCGTTTAAAGAAAGAAATACTAAACTGGATCCACTGTCTGTGCTTTTTTACATAACTGTTATACAAGTCTGTCTAATAGTTTGTTTTTAAAGACATGAGGAAGGGCCTTTAGCTCAAACCCCAGGTGGATAAATTACAACAGACAGTTTCATCTGAATCTTCCCATAATATCCCACTTATTTTATAAATGGAAGTTGCTGGTACTGTCCAAGTACAAAAATCCCCTTCAGAACCGCTGTGATTCTTAATGTGTTTAGTTATTAGAACTGGACCTGCAGTTATCACAACTGTGTCCCCCATCGGCCAGAACACCCCCCCGTGGTGCTGGCTAATGAAATCCCCAAAGCCATCCAGCTATGAGCTCTCAGCCAAAGCTGCCATTTTGTGGGCACAGATGGAACATTGTTGCACCAAGCGTGAAATTAATGTAAAATCAACCATGATGCCTTTTCTCTTACATTTATTGTTTTAGGGTGCAGATGAGCTGACAACAGTGTGAATAGCTCTCAGGACTAGTCTTCTCAATCTCTCTCCATCTCTATCCTCATCCCTCCCTCTATCCTCATCTGTCTCTCTTCATCTCGCTCTCTCTTCATTTTTCCTCTCTCTTCATCTCGCTCTCTCTCCATTTTGCTGCTCTCTCCATCTTGCTCTCTCTCCATTTCGGATCTCTCTCTTCATCTCACACTTCATTTTGCCTCTCTCTCTCTCCATTTCGCCTCTCTATCCATTTCGCCTCTCTCTCCATTTCGCCTCGCCCTTCAACTTGCTCTCTTCATCTCTCTATTCTCATTTCTGCTCTCTCTATATCTCTCTCTCACTCTCCTCATTCCCCATCGCGCTCTCCTCATTCCCCATCGCGCTCTCCTCATTCCCCCTCGCGCTCTCCTCATTCCCCCTCGCGCTCTCCTCATTCCCCCTCGCTCTCTCCTCATTCCCCCTCGCTCTCTCCTCATTCCCCCTCGCTCTCTCCTCATCTATCTTTTTTCATCTTTCTCACTCTTCATTTCGCCTCGCTCTCTCCTCATTCCCCCTCGCTCTCTCCTCATTCCCCCTCGCTCTCTCCTCATTCCCCCTCGCTCTCTCCTCATTCCTCCTCACTCTCATCTCTTTAATTCAGCTCATGTTACACAGCCCTACTTGTTTGTCTTCTGGACATGTGTTGAATATTGCCTGTGTTATTGACATGCCATGAAGATGGTTATCATAGTACATTTCTGAAACAGGCCTGGAGCAGCTGTGTTTGGATGATTGAGCAGCTATGGCTGATGCCTGCTTGCATGTCCAATGAGTCAGACTGTACTGGGTGGTTGTTGCCAGAGGAAGAGACCCTGAGGGGGTGAGGGATGAGGGGGTTTGAATATAGCAACAAAGTGTACTTCTGATGGCTGGATCCATTTACATAACGTTTGACTCATTTTACAGATGCTCTTATCCAGAGTGATTTAGAGTTGTGTGTTTGATTTCCACATGGTTTTTGATATACTAAATGTAGTACCACCGAATCACTCTGGATGATGTGCTATAGTACCAACCAAGGTGAGACATATTATTGTTGTTATAGTAAGTGTTAAGCATACTGTTTTGTCCAAACCTAAGACTGTTCTATTTCAGTTATCCTAATCAAGCAATGCAGACTACGACCAATCCAGACAGCTAGGCAGTATACATGTTTCTCTCCATATCCTTGCCTCTTGACAGACTGAATTCATGCAATTTTAAGTGTTTTAGTAGTGTACTGTTCTCCTTATGGTGTATGTATCAGCCATTTGACAGCCAGCCAAACTCCATTTAAAAACCATGTCAGTGATAGGCTTTAGAAAAGCCCTCCAGTGTTTCAATTGATGAAACGGAGTGAAAAATATACAAAATATTTAAATGACTAGCCACGTGTATATTTCTCAGAGTAGACCAGAGCCAGCTGTTACTGGGTAGTTTCCCATTGGGGGGAAAAGGATCAAGGTTTCTGATCTGTATAAGTGGTCGTTCCCCCTCTTGCGTGACTATCTTTGAGAATGTTTTCAAAGATGTTTTTATTTTTTCATGTGGGAAAGGTAACATCCACAGATGGGAAACTTGACACTTTTTTTTCTCAATGTAAAAATAAATGTATGATACATAATTTTCCACCATCTTTACTGCAAACGTTCAGCAATGAAGCTCATCTGAATAACTTCCTGGTTCCTTTTCACCACCAAAAAACAAAGTACCATAAAATAAGCTAAAGCTAGATGCTGTTAAATACATCGGCCACCGGGTGGTGCTAAATCTTAAGTGCATATAATACCATATCTAAAAATGTTGATTCCACTGCATTTTTCTTTCTTCAGGTAGCCTATCAGATCAATCAAAGCGGCTGTATGGTCAGGCGGGTTGAATGGCATATTGTTTGGAAAGTGTTTGTGGGTTTAGGGAAATTTCAACCACCCCAAATGACTTTCCGGGGCTGAAACATGGTCGGCAGCAGACTGGCGGTGGGTTTTCAGTAACGATATCTCCATTGCTGTTCTGATTAAGGCAGATTTACAGAAGGGTAGGCTCCGATAAACAGACAGTAGAGCAGACTTAAAGAGCAGCCTTACCTCTGAGCGTAAGCGTAAATAGACAACCACCATGCACACATGAGCGCCCACACAGATCTGGGCATATACTTTAATTGTTTTCCTATAAAGCAGCCAGCTGGCACCAGGGGCACTTTCACTTCTGTTGAACTGTAATAGATGTTCTTATGGACCGAGCCAGTTACCCAATTCCTGCATTCATCAGAAGATAGGCCACCAGTACTAAGAAGATTGATATGGAGAATTACCTCTGCTGGTGTTGATCTCATCTTTACTGATTGATCAAGATGGTTGCTGAGAAAATATGTGCTGGGCCAGGTGAGATTTATGGACACAATCCTGTTGGAATTCTGTAGATGCAGAAGTCTCCCTTGGTTCGTCTTTGCCTAATCTGCAGAAGAGCAGATGGATGGCTTCCAGATGATCCCAAGTGGCATAATGTCACCCTGTCATCATCTGATTTCATGCCTTTGATCCATAAAAGCAGGCTTATGGAAGCAGCTCAACACAGCCTCTGAAAGTGGCAGCTTGAATCCCATTATTATATCTCCATCATCTGATCAGTCCTGCCTGATGGCTACAAGTCTTCTGCCTATGAAATCTGCTAAAAGCCCCTAAACCACCACAAACATGCTGCATTGTTATTGTCACAACGGAGTTACCATTTAGCAATAATATGAGAATGAGGCTGGTTGTTATTGATGATGTGTCTGTCTGAAGTATTTGTCCTCCATCTCTCTTTTCCCCAGTCTGAATAATTAACTAGCTAATGTCTCCTCGTTCCACTGAGCATATTAACTTCCCTAACCACACACACGCACACACAAACCGTGGCTCCATCGCATTAGGCGACATTAGTCACATTAAGCCAGTGAAAGAACAGACGCTTTTTAATTATATTAAATTGCTGCTGGAGCCGCACTCGACAAGGCTACATGCCGTATCTCCATTAGTGAGGAGAAAGATGCATTTACTCCGACACAGAACACATTTCCCACCAAACAAGCCATTACACCAGTCTCTGTCTAGGACAGACCAGACGTCATGTAATTCACTGGTGTGGGTGTGTGCACTGCATCTGTTACACAAAATCTACTTCAGTCAACGTGAAGGACGCTGTGTTTCTATCTGTAAGACAGGACCCAGTCCATAGTGTTCCATGTAAATGTACCCCATCGCCCCCAAATAAATGACAGTTTATGCTACCAATGGACTCAGTGCAACCTGGAATCTTTGGGTAGTCCTTATCTTAACCCTAATCTTAACCCTTATCTAGCGTCCCACCTCGACAACTTTCTGTGAAATTGCAGAACGTTCATGAAAATACAACTGTCATACATCGGTTCAAAGCTTAACTTGTTAATCCAGCCGCTGTGTCAGATTTCAAAAAGGCTTTAAGGCGAAAGCACACCATGCAATTTTCTGAGGGCAGCGCCCAGCGGACAAAAGCATTAACATTTTCCAACCAGGCAAAAGTCAGTCAGAAATAGCGATAAAATAAATCACTTACCTTTTGAAAATATTCTTCTGTTGGCACACCAAAAGGTCCCAGCTAAATCACAAATGGTTGTTTTGTTCGATAAAGTCAGTCTTTATATCCACAAAAACTCAGTTTAGCTGGCGCACTTCATTCAATAATCTACCGGTTTCCCTCCCTCAAAATGCATACAAAATGAATCCCAAACGTTACCAATAAACTTCTCCAAACATGTTTTTAATCAAACCTCAGGTACTCTAATACATACGTAAGTAAACGATAAAATGTAAGACAGAATCGTTATTGTCATTACCGGAGATAAACAACAAAGTACGTGCATTCGCTAGAATGCGTAACAAACACTACAGCCAAAATGGGAGCTAAAAATTCTAGCTAATTCATCCAAAAACAAGCCTGAAACTCTTTCTAAAGACTGTTGACATCTAGTGGAAGCCCCAGGAACTACAATCTGGGAGGTTTTCCCTTCATATTAAAAATGACAGCCATAGGAATCAATGGTGGGCTGAATTTTTTTTCCTGGGTGGTATGTCCTCGGGTTATTGCCTGCCATATCAGTTTTGTTATACTCAGACATTATTTTAACCGTTGTAGAAACTTTTGTGTTTTCTATCCAAATCTACCAATTATATGCATATCCTATCTTCTGGGCCTGAGTAACAGGCAGTTTACTATGGGCACGCTTGTCATCCAGACAACAAAATACTGCCCCCTAGCCTAAAGAGGTTAGCCCTTGCCTTAGCCCTTGCCTTAGCCCTTGACGTTTAAAGTTTCAACTTCAATTGGGTAGGGACGTCCCAAGGATTCTAGATAGCAAATACCCTACCAATAATGACAATGGCACTATTCCAATATCCACATTAGCTTACCACTTATTGTGATGCAGTGAAAACCCCAACAGGTTTGACTTGGTGGTTATCATATCTATGGCATCATTAAAAGTCTGGTTGATCTGGAATAATTGAGATAAAAACAGATTTGACTTCAGTTGTAGTTGAATGAACTTTATATTGTTTTCCACCCCCTGTTATCAAAGGTTGATGAGTAGTAGTGGTGTGGTGACTTACTGTGAGACTACTTGATGCCGAATGGAAAATAATCATTTCACCCCAGAATCAAAAACCTAGTGTAATTGTATCAAATGCTCGTTTAGGTTCTGGGGGGAGATGCATGAGAAGATACGAACGAGACTAGTGAAGTCTCCTTACCCTTATATGGAAAATCTCAGTGAAAGCCCTTCCCCTTCTGAAAACATTCAGCTTTAAATCATTGCATGAAATCCCCTCCCCCACTTTAAGCACCACCATCACCCAATGTCCAGATAACCAGCGAAGGAATACCAAAGCACCGGAACTACTGTTGCTCGTTAGTTGTCGCATCCCATACTCTTTTGACAGACGTTACGGTACCATTTATGTTACGTTATCTGTCCACCGGAGATTAGATCCTCATCAAATCAGCATTTGCTTCTATTCTCAGACTATTTTGTTTGATAAATGGCTTTTCCGGGAATCCAGATTTAGGAATTGGCTTGAAAACTTTCTGCGAATGTCAAACTACATTCTCTCATCCTGAGACACAATGGGAATAGTGAGCTGTGAGCTCTGGTCTTGTACCTGCTGTGGAAACCCCCACAGTATTTAACTCGCAGTGCCTCGCTGTAGTGCCTCACTTGGCATAACAGCTTGCTGAGGAGAATGGGAGCGCGTCGTGTTTTAGACAAATCCTATAAATGTAGGCAGCCCACACAAAGCACAGCAGCCTCTCCCATCATATAACCTCACTGAGGGGAATGAGAGATCATATGTGAGACGAATGGAATGGCAATGTAATAATGTATCTGATTGATTGCTGGTCTTTGTACTTACAACTGTGTTCATTATGTCCCTTTGGCATCCATGTATGTCATACAGAGTTAGAGGTCTGTGCACAAAGGCAGAAAAGTATTAGGCAACGGAAGTCATCAGAACCTTCTTGGAGCGTCAACAACCGAGCTGAGCTGTTGGCTTACATTTTCGCCTGGAGAGTCTTAATAGCCGTCTGTGTGTCCCACTGTGAGCCGCCCAGTGTATGATAATGGCACACTGCTCTGCTCAGGCCATCTAGCATCCAGCCTGATCTCTATCAGTCTGCGTGTGTGTGGGTGTTTCCGTCTGCGTGTGTGTGGGTGTCTCCGCCTGTGTGTGTGGGTGTCCCCGCCTGTGTGTGTGGGTGTCCCCGTCTGTGTGCGTGGGTGTCTCCGCCTGTGTGTGTGGGTGTCCCCGCCTGTGTGTGTGGGTGTCCCCGTCTGTGTGCGTGGGTGTCCCCGCCTGTGTGTGTGGGTGTCCCCGCCTGTGTGTGTGGGTGTCCCCGTCTGTGTGCGTGGGTGTCTCCGCCTGTGTGTGTGGGTGTCCCCGTCTGTGTGCGTGGGTGTCCCCGTCTGTGTGTGTGTGGGTGTTCCTGTCTGTGTGTGTGTGGGTGTACCCGTCTGTGTGGGTGTACCCGTCTGTGTGGGTGTCCCCGTCTGTCTGTGTGTGTGTGGGTGTCCCCGTCTGTGTGCGTGGGTGTCCCCGTCTGTGTGTGTGTGGGTGTTCCTGTCTGTGTGTGTGTGGGTGTCCCCGTCTGTGTGTGTGGGTGTCCCCGTCTGTGTGTGTGTGGGTGTTCCTGTCTGTGTGTGTGTGGGTGTACCCGTCTGTCTGTGTGTGTGTGGGTGTCCCCGTCTGTCTGTGTGTGTGTGGGTGTCCCGTCTGTCTGTGTGTGTGTGGGTGTCCCCGTCTGTGTGTGTGGGTGTCCCCTGTCTGTGTGTGTGTGGGTGTTCCTCTGTCTGTGTGTGTGGGGGTGTTCCGTCTGTCTGTGTGGGTGTACCCGTCTGTGTGGGTGTCCCCGTCTGTGTGTGTGTGGGTGTCCCCGTCTGTCTGTGTGTGTGGGTGTGTTCCCGTCTGTCTGTGTGTGTGTGTGGGTGTTCCCGTCTGTCTGTGTGTGTGTGTGGGTGTTCCCGTCTGTGTGTGTGTGTGGTGTTCCCGTCTGTCTGTGTGTGTGTGGGTGTTCCTGTCTGTGTGTGTGTGGGTGTTCCGTCTGTCTGTGTGTGTGGGGGTGTCCCCGTGTGTCTGTGTCCATCTGTGGGTGTGTCCGTCTGTGGGTGTGTCCGTCTGTGGGTGTGTCCCGTCTGTGTGTGTGGGGTGTTCCCGTCTGTCTGTGTGTGGGTGTTCCTGTGTGTGTGTGTGTGTGTGTGTGTGTGTGTGGGGGGTGTGTGGGTGTGTGTGTGGGGTGTGTGTGTGTGTGTGTCCGTCTGTGTGTGTGGGTGTGTGTCCGTCTGTGTGTGTGTGTGTGTGTCCGTGTGTGTGGGGTGTGTGTGTGGTGTGGGTGTGTGTCCGTCTGTGGGTGTGTGTGTGTGTGTGTCCGTCTGTGTGTGGTGTGTCCTGTCTGTGTGGTGGGTGTGTCCGTCTGTGTGTGGTGTGTGTCCCCGTGTGGGTGTGTCCCCATCTGTCTGGGTGTGTGGGTGTGTCCCCGTCTGTCTGTGTGGGTGTCCCCGTCTGTCTGTGTGTGTGTGTGTCCCCGTCTGTCTGTGTGTGTGGTGTGTGTCCTGTCTGTGTGTGTGGGGTGACTCTGTCTGTCTGTCCGTCTGTGTGGTGTGGGGTGTCCCCGTCTGTCTGTGTGTGTGTCCCCGTCTGTGTGTGTGTGGGTGTCCCCGTCTGTCTGTGTGTGTGGGGTGTTCCCCGTCTGTGTGTGTATGTCCCCCGTCTGTGTGTGTGTGGGTGTCCCCGTCTGTCTGTGTGTGTGTGTGGGTGTCCCCGTCTGTCTGTGTGTGTGTGGGTGTCCCCGTCTGTCTGTGTGTGTGTGGGTGTCCCCTGTCTGTCTGTCTGTGTGTGTGGGTGTCCCCGTCTGTCTGTGTGTGTGTGGGTGTCCCCGTCTGTCTGTGTGTGTGTGGGTGTTGTCCCGTCTGTGTGGGGGTGTGTGTCCGTCTGTGTGGGGGTGTGTGTCCGTCTGTGTGTGTGGGTGTGTGTCCGTCTGTGTGTGTGTGTGTGTCCGTGTGGGTGTGTGTCCGTGTGAGTGTGTGTCCGTGTGGGTGTTCCCTCTGTGTGTGTGTGGGTGTGTGTCCGTCTGTGTGTGTGGGTGTTCCTGTCTGTGTGTGTGTGTCCCCGTCTGTGTGTGTGTGTGTGTGAGTGTCCCCGTGTGTGTGGTTGTCCCCATCTGTCTGTGTGTGTGTGGGTGTCCCTGTCTGTGTGTGTGGTGTGTCCCCGTGTCTGTGTGTGTGTGTGGGTGTTCCCGTCTGTCTGTGTGTGTGTGGGTGTTCCCGTCTGTGTGTGTGTGGGTGTTCCTGTCTGTGTGTGTGGGTGTTCCTGTCTGTGTGTGTGGGTGTTCCTGTCTGTGTGTGTGAGTGTCCCGTGTGTGTGGTTGTCCCCATCTGTCTGTGTGTGTGTGGGTGTCCCCGTCTGTCTGTGTGTGTGTGGGTGACTCTGTCTGTGTGTGTGTGGGTGTCTCTGTCTGTGTGTGTGTGGGTGATCCCGTCTGTCTGTGTGTGTGTTCCCGTCTGTCTGTGTGTGTGTGGGTGTTCCCGTCTGTCTGTGTGTGTGTGGGTGTTCCCGTCTGTGTGTGTGTGTGTGTGTCCGTCTGTGGGTGTGTCCCGTCTGTGGGTGTGTCCGTCTATGTGTGTGTGTGTGTCCGTCTGTGTGTGTGTGGGTGTGTCCGTCTGTGTGTGTGGGTGTGTGTCCGTCTGTGTGTGTGGGTGTGTGTCCGTCTGTGTGTGTGGGTGTGTGTCCGTCTGTGGGTGTGTGTCCGTGTGGGTGGGTGGGTCTGTCGGTGTGTGTGGGTGGGTCTGTCTGTGTTGGTGTCCGTCCGTTGAACGCTACAATGTTAGACCACAAATATCCCCACAACACAAGGCATGGAACATCAGCCTCTGACCTAATTTATAGCAACCACACGCACGCAGACACACATGGATCAGTAGCAGAAGTTCCCCTTTGGAAGGATTGGACACATTAATGCAGGGCAGATTAATGTTTGCCTATCAGGAGCGTGCGTGTGGGGCGAGAGGGAGTGTGTGTATGTGAGTGAGAGTGAGGGGAAGAGGGGGAGAGAGGGGGGAGAAGGGGAGGGATGAGAGGGGGAGGGAGAACAGCGTGACTGATCTCCTTTATATCCAGGACTATGGGTGGGATTATCTATTGATCGGCTCGTTTCATTATCAGCGGCTGCTGACACGTGAGGTGACAAACTGCTGTGTGACACTGAGGGTGTTCCTCAAAATGCATACTACTGTGCTCCAAGCACGCAAATTGGCACACAGGAGTATCGGAGTATGAGTCCAAGTCAAAGAATGTGAAACAGAGGACCGAGGGCACTTCTCAAATGCGTACTTCGTTTGTACATATTTCTAAACATGGATCGATGCAAGCTTCATTAATGGCGGCCATTATTTGAGCTGAAGCGAGAGAAAATACTCAGACTAAGCAATTAAATGTTGCTTATTCACATCTCATATGTTGCCTGACTACAATATTTAATCTTGATACGTTAATAAATATATGCTGTATTAATTTTGGCATGTTTACCTGCGTACGTACTGTAGACAGCAAGCCCATAACCAGTTCTCCCTACTGACTTATTAACTACTAGTACTGTTAGCTAGCCAGATGGCCAAAAATAGTTAGCTAGCTACCCACAAGGAATTGACATCTATCTCACATAATATTAGTTTTATTTTTGGCTCCTAAACGAGCTGGCCAGCTAGATTATTACGATTCACATATCTAGGTGATAATTCTGAATGAAAACATATTTGCATTGTGTATTTCTTTGAAGAAGGTTCAGTGAAAAGCGAGGCGACGTGAGAGGTAACACAGTAGGGGGAGTGAGTGCTTCTCAAATGTATTCTTTTAAGCATTCTCAATACTCTCCACACTCTCGTCCTAACAAGAACACACTCAAGAGAACGTGGTCGGAGAAAGCTCTCAGAGCATGAGTGTGTGTGGAGCACAGTAGTAT
The DNA here is from genome assembly GCF_023373465.1 of Oncorhynchus keta. Classification (NCBI taxonomy): domain Eukaryota; kingdom Metazoa; phylum Chordata; class Actinopteri; order Salmoniformes; family Salmonidae; genus Oncorhynchus; species Oncorhynchus keta. Next base: position 27,662,316 of record NC_068428.1, read on the forward strand.
GCATATTGAGAAACACCCACGGACTATGCATCTCGCTGAGACCCCGGAGCTTCTCTCTCTCTCTACCCCAACTAAACAGTAGAGCTTGATAAAACCATAAATTCACCAGTAGACACAATTGCACATTATGCTGCCCTATACATGCGATAGACTGCTTGTACCTCAGTAGCTCCAATTCATAGCTAGGGTGCAGTGCCCTGACCCCAGATGGTGAGAACACAGTGGATCAATAGTTCAATAATGGAACACAGGGCAGCTGAGCTCCTGTCCATTTCAATGGAGCTGCCTGTCTAGGGTCTGCTGTGAATGGAGCTGGATCTGTGTGTGTGTGTGTGTGCTTGCGTTTTGTGCATGCGCTCGGGCGATAGAGACTGTGTGGGTGTTAAGCAAGAAACCACCTGTTCCTGGCTGGCACACACAGCATCCCTTCCTCCTGGCTCCAGCCCTTAAATAATATTCCCAGCATGAGGCAGGCGACGGTCCTCAAAGTCCTGTACGCTACTTAGACACCACAGAGAGGCTTTAGAGACGCACACTCTACCGGGAGAGTGTGACACAGGGAGAACGTGGCAACGGAGAACGCGACCGGGAAGATTTTAATTTACCAGCCATTTGAGGACTTTACTGTACTCCTATTCATTGGGTTACTCTCTGATGTACCTGACCCCTATTCATTGGGTTACTCTCTGATGTACCTGACCCCTATTCATTGAGTTACTCTCTGATGTACCTGACCCCTATTCATTGGGTTACTCTCTGATGTATCTGACCCCTATTCATTGGGTTACTCTCTGATGTACCTGACCCCTATTCATTGAGTTACTCTCTGATGTACCTGACCCCTATTCATTGGGTTACTCTCTGATGTATCTGACCCCTATTCATTGGGTTACTCTGAGAGATGTACCTGACCCCTATTCATTGGGTTACTCTGAGAGATGTACCTGACCCCTATTCAGTGGGTTACTTTGATAGATGTACCTGACCCCTATTCATTGGGTTACTCTCTGATGTACCTGACCCCTATTCATTGGGTTACTCTGAGAGATGTACCTGACCCCTATTCATTGGGTTACTCTCTGATGTATCTGACCCCTATTCATTGTTACTCTGACCTGACCCCTATTCATTTACTCTGGGTTACTGACCTCATTGATGTATCTGACCCCTATTCATTGGGTTACTCTCTGATGTACCTGACCCCTATTCATTGGGTTACTCTGAGAGATGTACCTGACTACTATTCATTGAGTTACTCTCTGATGTACCTGACCCCTATTCAGTGGGTTACTCTGAGAGATGTACCTGACTCCTATTCATTGGGTTACTCTGAGAAATGTACCTGACCCCTATTCATTGGGTTACTCTGAGAAATGTACCTGACCCCTATTCATTGGGTTACTCTCTGAGAGATGTACCTGACCCCTATTCATTGGGTTACTCTGAGAGATGTACCTGACCCCTATTCATTGGGTTACTCTCTGATGTACCTGACCCCTATTCATTGGGTTACTCTGAGAGATGTACCTGACCCCTATTCATTGGGTTACTCTCTGATGTACCTGACCCCTATTCATTGGGTTACTCTCTGATGTACCTGACCCCTATTCATTGAGTTACTCTCTGATGTACCTGACCCCTATTCATTGGGTTACTCTGAGAGATGTACCTGACCCCTATTCATTGGGTTACTCTCTGATGTACCTGACCCCTATTCATTGGGTTACTCTCTGATGTGCCTGACCCCTATTTATTGGGTTACTCTCTGATGTACCTGACCCCTATTCATTGAGTTACTCTCTGATGTACCTGACCCCTATTCATTGGGTTACTTTGATAGATGTACCTGACCCCTATTCATTGGGTTACTCTCTGATGTACCTGACCCCTATTTATTGGGTTACTCTCTGATGTACCTGACCCCTATTCATTGGGTTACTCTGAGAGATGTACCTGACCCCTATTCATTGGGTTACTCTCTGATGTATCTGACCCCTATTCATTGGGTTACTCTGAGAGATGTACCTGACCCCTATTCATTGGGTTACTCTCTGATGTACCTGACCCCTATTCATTGGGTTACTCTCTGATGTACCTGACCCCTATTCATTGGGTTACTCTGAGAGATGTACCTGACCCCTATTCATTGGGTTACTCTCTGATATACCTGACCCCTATTCATTGGGTTACATTCTAAACAGCACACCTGGGAAAACACCATTATAAACAGAGCACCTGGGAAAACACCATTCTAGACCGCACACCTGGTTGTGGCTCCATATGTTAAACTTGGAGCGGGAATCTAAAGATGCAGCAGGATGGGTTGATAATATGACAAGGGGATTGTGCCTTTGGCTGCAGGACAACGAAAAAAAGTTGAAATGAAAACCAATAGAACAAGAGAGAAATGGCATAGTGGTGGTCCAGTAGGGAAGTAAATGGAATTACATTTGCCAAAATTAGATAATTCCTCCTGTCTATACAGAAACATAATCATTCAATATACTTCACCATAAAGTCAGACTTAGCCACAATCGAGGATCATTACCTTGCTTAAAGAAATAGCTGTGGATTGTTTCAAGTCACCAGCTCGTAGGCCTATGCCTAAATTGGGAAGCCCGCAATCTGGCCAGGATGTGTGGCAATAGGCCTCGGCTGTCTCTCTCCAGAGAGGCCTCGGCTGTCTCTCTCCAGAGCGGCCTCGGCTGTCTCTCTCCAGAGAGGCCTCGGCTGTCTCTCTCCAGAGAGGCCTCGGCTGTCTCTCTCCAGAGAGGCCTCGGCTGTCTCTCTCCAGAGAGGCCTCGGCTGTCTCTCTCCAGAGAGGCCTCGGCTGTCTCTCTCCAGAGCGGCCTCGGCTGTCTCTCTCCAGAGCGGCCTCGGCTGTCTCTCTCCAGAGAGGCCTCGGCTGTCTCTCTCCAGAGCGGCCTCGGCTGTCTCTTTCCAGAGCGGCCTCGGCTGTCTCTTTCCAGAGCGGCCTCGGCTGTCTCGCCAGAGCGGCCTCGGCTGTCTCTCTCCAGAGCGGTCTCGGCTGTCTCTCTCCAGAGCGGCCTCGGCTGTCTCTCTCCAGAGCGGCCTCGGCTGTCTCTCTCAGAGCGGCCTCGGCTGTCTCTCTCAGAGCGGCCTCGCCTCGAGCGGCTGCTGTCTCTCTCCAGAGCGGCCTCGGCTGTCTCGAGCTGGCTGTCTCTCTCAGAGCGGCCTCGGCTGTCTCTCTCCAGAGAGGCCTCGGCTGTCTCTCTCCAGAGCGGCCTCGGCTGTCTCTCTCCAGAGCGGCCTCGGCTGTCTCTCTCCAGAGCGGCCTCGGCTGTCTCTCTCCAGAGCGGCCTCGGCTGTCTCTCTCCAGAGCGGCCTCGGCTGTCTCTCTCCAGAGCGGCCTCGGCTGTCTCTCTCCAGAGCGGCCTCGGCTGTCTCTCTCCAGAGCGGCCTCGGCTGTCTCTCTCCAGAGCGGCCTCGGCTGTCTCTCTCCAGAGCGGCCTCGGCTGTCTCTCTCCAGAGCGGCCTCGGCTGTCTCTCTCCAGAGCGGCCTCGGCTGTCTCGCCAGAGCTCGGCTGTCTCTCTCCAGAGCGGCCTCGGCTGTCTCTCTCCAGAGCGGCCTCGGCTGTCTCTCTCCAGAGCGGCCTCGGCTGTCTCTCTCCAGAGCGGCCTCGGCTGTCTCTCTCCAGAGCGGCCTCGGCTGTCTCTCTCCAGAGCGGCCTCGGCTGTCTCTCTCCAGAGCGGCCTCGGCTGTCTCTCTCCAGAGAGGCCTCGGCTGCCTCTCTCCAGAGAGGCCTCGGCTGCCTCTCTCCAGAGAGGCCTCGGCTGTCAGTCATTTACCGTTCTAATTCTCCGGGCGGAGACGTGTGCGGAGTTCACAACCTGCTACACTTTTACACTTTTTTTTCTTCACTTTTACACTTTTTCTTTCATTGTCTTTTGTTTGGTGTGCTCCATGTGAGTGTGTCTGGTTTCTCTGTCCTGATAATCTTGAGGGAGCATGCTTGCCTGTTGAGGGAGCATGCTTGCCTGTGCACGCATAGAAGTACATGGGAGCATGCTTGCCTGTTGAGGGAGCCTGCTTGCCTGTTGAGGGAGCATGCTTGCCTGTTGAGGGAGCATGCTTGCCTGTTGAGGGAGCATGCTTGCCTGTTGAGGGAGCCTGCTTGCCTGTTGAGGGAGCCTGCTTGCCTGTTGAGGGAGCCTGCTTGCCTGTTGAGGGAGCATGCTTGCCTGTTGAGGGAGCCTGCTTGCCTGTTGAGGGAGCCTGCTTGCCTGTTGAGGGAGCCTGCTTGCCTGTTGAGGGAGCCTGCTTGCCTGTTGAGGGAGCCTGCATGCCTGTTGAGGGAGCATGCTTGCCTGTTGAGGGAGCCTGCTTGCCTGTTGAGGGAGCATGCTTGCCTGTTGAGGGAGCCTGCTTGCCTGTTGAGGGAGCATGCTTGCCTGTTGAGGGAGCCTGCTTGCCTGTTGAGGGAGCCTGCTTGCCTGTTGAGGGAGCCTGCTTGCCTGTTGAGGGAGCCTGCTTGCCTGTTGAGGGAGCATGCTTGCCTGTTGAGGGAGCCTGCTTGCCTGTTGAGGGAGCATGCTTGCCTGTTGAGGGAGCCTGCTTGCCTGTTGAGGGAACCTGCTTGCCTGTTGAGGGAGCCTGCTTGCCTGTTGAGGGAGCCTGCTTGCCTGTTGAGGGAGCATGCTTGCCTGTTGAGGGAGCCTGCTTGCCTGTTGAGGGAGCCTGCTTGCCTGTTGAGGGAGCATGCTTGCCTGTTGAGGGAGCCTGCTTGCCTGTTGAGGGAGCCTGCTTGCCTGTTGAGGGAGCCTGCTTGCCTGTTGAGGGAGCCTGCTTGCCTGTTGAGGGAGCATGCTTGCCTGTTGAGGGAGCATGCTTGCCTGTTGAGGGAGCCTGCTTGCCTGTTGAGGGAGCCTGCTTGCCTGTTGAGGGAGCCTGCTTGCCTGTTGAGGGAGCCTGCTTGCCTGTTGAGGGAGCCTGCTTGCCTGTTGAGGGAGCATGCTTGCCTGTTGAGGGAGCATGCTTGCCTGTTGAGGGAGCATGCTTGCCTGTTGAGGGAGCATGCTTGCCTGTTGAGGGAGCCTGCTTGCCTGTTGAGGGAGCATGCTTGCCTGTTGAGGGAGCCTGCTTGCCTGTTGAGGGAGCCTGCTTGCCTGTGCATGCATAGAAGTACCTGGCCTGCTGCGCAGAAATGTAGAAAAGTGTTTTTTTTTAACATCCCGTTGCAAATGATAATACTGTGGCAATCAGGTTTTTCTGATTAACCACGTGACAATGATTTTGAGCAACAAGAACGTTATTGAAATTAAACTGAAAAATCATGGTAGGATAAAGTCCCCAAACCATGAAACACACATAACGAAGTATTTATAAAATCCTTTCCTTCCTGTTTCCATTGCCTGTAGGCTGATTTGTAACAAGTTAAGACATGCCTCAATAATGTGAAATGTAACATTCAGGTTCCAAACAATGAAGTATGTTTTCAAAATGCGTACTGCCTCCAGCTCACATTGTAAAGTGGTTGGTGATATGCTGATGTTTCCTGAACTTGAATGGGAGGCGAGCTTCAATTACCAATTGAGAAATAAAAATAGGAGCTCTTTAAGTGTGCACCAAAATTGTTTATAACACGCGATTGCATTTAGAATTGTTGTGCTTGTAAAAGCCCAAGTTGTACTCCAGCAGCACCCAGCAGAGGCTCTGCAGGAGAAATCCTGTTCAGAATAGGCTCTGCTCTGTATGCTGTGTGACAGTTGTGTTGAATGAATAAGATGCATGATAACTAATGAAAATACACACAGGCCAGTTTAATTCCATTAAATTATGCAAATTAACCCAAAGACTGATAATCATGACGGTCAAATATATTTACAACCTCTGGTATTTCCATCATTATTTTGCAATGGGATTTTTATTCTCCCAGTCATTATTATTTATCGGCTTTACATTTATTTGGGGGCCAAAAGCTTCATTGCTAGGTATCCATTGCTAGGTATGCATTGCCAGGTATGCATTGCTTGGGAGCTTCGTACCTGGTAAGGGGTCTGTGTGGAGCAGGCGGTGTATGTGTGTAAAACGGGGTGTGTGTGAAAGGCGGTGTGCGTTTGTGGGAAACTGACCAACTCTTGTCCCAAATGATTACTTTAGAAATGTGGTTGTTATATAGCCGGGCAACCAGGTATCAGATGGGTGGTTGTGCAATTGGACAAGATGATTGGTAGCATATCTTGTAGAAAAATAAAGGTTATTCAATTCAATACACTTCTACATTGCATCAACCAATGTCCAGAATAACACAGGCTGAGGGTAGGAGTGTTTGTATGTCTGTGATATTTTTTCAGTGAGTACAGACGGTAGGTAGCTCTTCATATTCCTGACACCAAATGAATCATGCATGCGTTGGCGCTCTTAATTATTACCAAGTGCTGTGCTATTCCAAGCAGAGGATCCCCCTCCCTCTATTCCACCTCCCTCTATCCCTCCCACTATCCCTCCCTCTGTCCCCCTCCTTTTCTATGCCTCCCTCTATCCCTCCCTCTATCTCTCCCACCCTCTATCCCTCACTCTATCCCTCACTCCCTTCATCCCCCCTCCATCCAGCCCTCCCTCTATCCCTCACTCCCTCCCTCTATCCCTCCCACCCTCTATCTCTCCCACCCTCTATCCCTCCCTCACTCTATCCCTCACTCCCTTCATCCCTCCTCCCTCTATCCCTCCATCCATCCATTCCTCATACCCTTCCTCCCTCCATCTCTATCCCTCTATCTATCCCTCCCTCCCTCCTTCTAACCCTCCCTCCTTCTATCCCTCCCTCCATCCATTCCTCATACCCTCCCTCCCTCTATCCTTCTATCCTCTATCCCTCCCTCCCTCCCTCTCTCCCTCTATCCTTCTATCCCTCCCTCTCTCCTTCTATCTCTCCCTCCCTCCCTCTATCCTTCTATCCCTCCCTCTATCCATCCATCCCTCCCTCTATCCATCCATCCCTCATACCCTCCCCCCCTCTATCTCTCCATCCCTCGCTCTAATTGGGGCTGCAGGTAGCCTAGTGGTTAGAGCGTTGGACTAGTAACCTAAAGGTTCCTCTATCCCTCCCTCCCCCCTTCTACCCCTCCCTCCCCCTCTATCCTTCCCTCCCCCCTCTATCCCTCCCTCTAACCCACTATCCCTCCCTCTATCCCTGCCTGCCTCCCTCTATCCATCCTTTCATCTCTCCATCCCACTATCCATCCCTCTATCCCTCCCTCTGTCCATGTATCCATCATCATTTGTATGTATATTTGTAATCATGACAATTACAACAATACTGAATGAACACTTATTTTTTTAACTTCAATAAAATCAATTTAGTCTCAAATATATAATGAAACATGTTCAATTTGGTTTAAATAATGCAAAAAGAAAGTGTTGGAGCAAAAAGTAAAAGTGCAATATGTGCCATGTAAGAAAGCTAACGTTCCTTGCTCAGAACATGAGAACATATGAAAGCTGGTGGTTCCTTTTAACATGAGTTTTCAATATTCCCAGGTAATACGTTTTAAGTTGTAGTTATTATAGGACTATTTCTCTCTATACCATTTGTATTTCATATACCTTTGACTACTGGATTGACTATTGTATGTTCTAATAGGTACTTTAGTATTGCCTAATCTCGGGAGTTGATAGGCATAAACAGTGCAATGCTTGAAGCACAGCGAAGAGCTGCTGGCAAATGCAAGACAGTGCTGTTTGAATGAATGCTTATGAGCCTGCTGCTGCCTACCACCGCTCAGTCAGACTGCTCTATCAAATATAAAATCATAGACTTAATTATAATATAATAACACACAGAAATACGAGCCTTAGGTCATTAATATGGTCAAATCCGGAAACTATCATTTCGAAAACAAAACGTTTAGTGTTTCAGTGAAATACGGAACCGTTCCGTATTTTATCTAATGGGTGGCATCCATAAGTCTAAATATTGCTGTTACGTTGCACAACCTTCAATGTTATGTCATAATTATGTATAATTCTAGCAAATTAATTACGGTCTTTGTTAGGATGAAATGGTCTTCACACAGTTTGCAACGAGCCTGCATATACCCTGACTCTGCATGCACAGAACGCAAGAGAAGTGACAAAATTTCCCTAGTTAATATTGCCTGTGAACACAAATTTATTTTAGCTAAATATGCAGGTTTAAAAATATATACTTGTGTATGGATGTTTATGGTTAGGTACATTGGTGCAGCGACAGCTCTTTTTTGCGACTGCGCTTGTTAAATCACCCGTTTGGCGAAGTAGGCTGTGATTCAATGATAAATTAACAGGCACCGCATTGATTATATGCAACACAGGACAAGCTAGATAAACTAGTAATATAATCGACCATGTGTGATTATGCTAGTGATTATGTTAAGATTGATTGTTTTTTATAAGATAAGTTTAATGCTAGCTAGCACCTTACCTTGGCTCCTTGCTGCACTCGCGTAATAAGTAGTCAGCCTGCAACGCAGTCTCCTTGTGGAGTGCAATGTAATCGGCCATGATCGGTGTCCAAAAATGCAGATTACCGATTGTTATGAAAACTTGAAATCAGCCCTAATTAATCGGCCATTCCGATTAATCGGTCGACCTCTAGTCTCAATCTCATTTCCTTGACAGATAGTAATAGGTGAACGGTTCAGAGGTCTATTTATTGCTTTTGAAAACACCATTAGTTTCATATTGTCAGTATTGTGGATAAGCTTCAATTGACACAAGGTATGTTGAACAATATAAAAAGCAGTTTGCAAGTTCTGGAAAGCTTTTGTGAGAGACAACAATAAATAACAGTATTGTCAGCATAAAAGTGAAGTTACACATGGGGCACACCATTACAGACAGACAATTTAACGGACCCATCAAATTGGGTTCTATCAGACAGATAGTTTGCAAACCATGCAACTGCATGCTCCGAAAGACCTACTCTCGACAATCTCTGCCTCAGTATAGCATGATCAACTGTAGCAAAAGCCTTAGAGATCAATAAAAAGTGAGAGACAGAGCTGTTGTTTGTTAAGGACTTCAGTGATGTCATTTAAAACCTTCATGGCTGCTGTAATTGTGCTATGTTTCTTCTTGAAGCTCGATTGGTACATTGATAAAATAGTTAATATTTCAAAACTCTTTTAGCTGTTCACTAACAAGGGTTTCAAGTGTTTTCACCAGGGGTGACAGCTTTGAAATTGGCCTATAATTATTTAAGTTGGATCTCCCCCTTTTAAAAGTGGCAAAGACAAATGCTGATTTCCAGATCTTTTGGAATTACATTCCAGGGTTAGATTGAACAGATATCTAAATGGTTCAACTATGAAATCAGCCGGCAGTTTTAAAAAGCAGGGGTCAAGACGATCAGGACCTGCAGGCTTTCTCTGATCTAAGGATTTAAGGGCTTTATGTACATCCTGCACTGAGAATGGCAAAAAGCTACAAGTTTGACCAGCTCTCACTCTATCCCTCCATCCATCCCTCTATCCCTCCCACTATCCCTCCATCCATCCTATCTATCCTTCATCCCTCTCTCCCTCTAACCATCCTTCCACCCCCCCCTCTCTCCCTCTATCCTTCTCTCTCCCTCTATCCTTCTCTCTCCCTCTATCCTTCCCTCTCCCTCTATCCTTCCCTCTCCCTCTAATCTTCCCTCTCCCTCTATCCTTCTCTCTCCCTCTAACCATCCTTCCACCCCCCCCCTCTCTCCCTCTATCCTTCTCTCTCCTTCTATCCTTCCCTCTCCCTCTATCCTTCCCTCTCCCTCTATCCTTCCCTCTCCCTCTATCCTTCCCTCTCCCTCTATCCTTCCCTCTCCCTCTATCCTTCCCTCTCCCTCTATCCTTCCCTCTCCCTCTATCCTTCCCTCTCCCTCTATCCTTCCCTCTCCCTATCCTTCCCTCTCCCTCTATCCTTCCCTCTCCCTCTATCCTTCCCTCTCCCTCTATCCTTCCCTCTCCCTCTATCCTTCCCTCTCCCTCTATCCTTCCCTCTCCCTCTATCCGTCCCTCTCCCTCTATCCGTCCCTCTCCCTCTATCCTTCCCTCTCCCTCTATCCGTCCCTCTCCCTCTATCCGTCCCTCTCCCTCTATCCGTCCCTCTCCCTCTATCCTTCCCTCTCCCTCTATCCGTCCCTCTCCCTCTATCCGTCCCTCTCCCTCTATCCGTCCCTCTCCCTCTATCCGTCCCTCTCCCCATCTTTTTCTCTTCTACTGACCGTCTGTGGTTGAGCGTTCATGCTCCAACTATTTCCATGCATTATTGAAGAGCTGCAGATGACAAGTCATTTGCTTCCATTCTGTCTCACCTTTTCCATATTACACACATACACTGACTGACCTTTCTTTCTCCTGGGAAATGGCTTCATAGAGCTGACCTTACCAAGACTCCAGTGCTTTTAACTGGTCAGGACTGCAAAGTAGGGAGGTGTGTTTGTTGGTGTTTCATAATGCATGTGTTGGGAGGGGGCGTGTGTGACATAATGGACTGTAGCGTCTGTAGGAAAAGAAGGGGTCACTGTAGTGTTGCTTTTTGATGACTTTTCATCCTGCATCTCTACCTCTCACCAAAGCGTAGGCATGAGAACACGTGTGTGGTGTCGCTGTGTGTGTGTGAGCAGCGTAAAGGTTACTGTACTGTACTAAAAATCCACAGCAGGCTATGCCTAATCACTGTGCTAAGGAACGTGACATTTCTAAATGAATTCTGAAGGGCAAATACAAACTGGTGATCAAAAACCAGCTGCATTTTTTGAAACACAGCTCTGAGGGGGGCTTACATATACACACACGCCAGAAAATACTAAATAGCACCGAGCTGCTCCTTCTGAGTTTTCTCTCTCCCTTTGCCACTTTCTCTTGCTCTCCTTCCCTCCCTCTCATCTCTCACTTTTCTTTATTTTCTCTCCCCATCTCCCCTTCCGTATCTCTCCATCTCTCTTAGTCCTCCATCTCTGGTTCCATGCCTCCAGCAAAATAACAGTCAGTGCCATGCTTCAGACAGTAATGGAGAGACTCTCGTCCCTCTGTACCCCACTACTGTACCCTACTTCAGCCCACTGCAGGAGTAGGATTCTCCCTGATTCTGTGTGTGTGTGATTTCCTGGTTGACAGGAGGTAACAGTGCCAGACGCACCCCGCCTCAAACTCATCACTTTGCCAGCGTTCACTCACCCCAGCTTGGCAAGGACCAAACATGGACACCACAGGCCTTAGATGCTGGCTACTGTGGCACGGCTGGCATACTGTAGGACTCCTTCACTCCTCTCGTCTCCCTCTTCCCTCTTTTCTCTTCTTCTACTCCCTCTACCCTGTTCTTCCTTTCCATTGCCGCCTCATATCTAATTGAATCCTAACTGCACTCCCTCTCCTCCTCCTTCCTCACATCCTGAGTGGTGTGTAGCCTCGCTCAACTACTAGGTTGGTGGTGCCAGGGCTGGTGTTGGGAGATAAGTGCTGATAGGCTTTGTGCACACATTCACATATAAACATGTGTTGTGTCCCTGTCCTGGTAGATATTACAGCCATGTATTTAGAGCTCACCTGTAGAACTCCATGTACATTATAGAATGTTGACTATTATGCTTGTGTAGAATAACACATTAGATGCTTGGGGACATGTTTTGATGACCAAGGTAGCCTGCCATTGTATTATCCTGCTTTGCAAACCTTATGTAAATAGAGAATTGTGACTAAGACCATATTCACTCAAATACCGTAGTTTATATTGTGTTGGCGTCTGTTTGAGATAGTCTGGAGTGTTTTGGTTAACTTATGGGCAATTCCCCGATAATGGAATGAGGCTGAGACTCCGATTTTTCACATTAAACTGTATGTCAAACAAAAACCAATGATTGCAAAGTTGAACAAACCATACAACTCTATGCACAAGGACTACTTTTAACCATTTCCGCTGAACATTTTACAAAAACACATTTACTTGAACAGTGAAGATGCTAAGTTTGGTAACAGAAGGACCGTTTGTGTCGCCATTCTGTTACTAAATTTAGCATCTGCACTGTTACGTCCTGTTAACGTGGAATTGCCGCTATACAGACAGACGGAGCGATGGCCTAAAGGACGTCTGTTCTTTTAGCTGTACTCAGTTACCTTGGCAGGGTGTGGAATTGCTGCTATACAGACAGACGGAGCGATGGCCTGAAGGACGTCTGTTCTTTTTGCTGTACTCAGTTACCTTGGCAGGGTGTGGAATTGCCGCTATACAGACAGACGGAGCGATGGCCTGAAGGACGTCTGTTCTTTTTGCTGTACTCGTTACCTTGGCAGGGTGTGGAATTGCCGCTATACAGACAGACGGAGCGATGGCCTGAAGGACGTCTGTTCTTTTTGCTGTACTCAGTTACCTTGGCAGGGTGTGGAATTGCCACTATACAGACAGACGGAGCGATGGCCTGAAGGACGTCTGTTCTTTTTGCTGTACTCAGTTACCTTGGCAGGGTGTGGAATTGCCACTATACAGACAGACGGAGCGATGGCCTGAAGGACGTCTGTTCTTTTTGCTGTACTCAGTTACCTTGGCAGGGTGTGGAATTGCCACTATACAGACAGACGGAGCGATGGCCTGAAGGACGTCTGTTCTTTTTGCTGTACTCAGTTACCTTGGCAGGGTGTGGAATTGAAAGCAAAGAGTTCTCTGATCTATTTTATTTATTCACGTTGTTGCAATTATGTGTATGTTGCCTTCTGCTCTTCAGTCTTCATCCACTGTGGAAGCTGGTAAACTTCAACGCCCACATCACTAGATATCCACTTTTTTCGAGCTGAAAGACGATGCCCAGAGCTTACCCATGTTGCACAATGATTCACGTAAATGTCATCGGTTTAGTCAAAGTATGATACATCCGTGTGAATGCAGTGTATTTTCCTATGATATGATAAAACAAATTATTTTCAGCTTACGTTTCGGTTCAGGGCTGGGTTTTATTTCAATGTTATTTATGTTTACAAGTCATTTGCGGCTGGCATGATCACGAGCAAAATCATTGTAGCCTATAACTTAACTTCCCTTCTGAGAACCATGAGCACGGGCTGACCTGGCTTTGCTGTGCCGAGGCGCATATCTTTCACTAGTTATCCATATTACTGGAGCGTCATCTTATTTTTTTCTTACTATTTCTATGGTGGACCCGCGGCCACAATTTATGGGAGATGGCGAAGTCAGAGACAGGCCAGTGGTTTCCATCTATGTGAAAGTCTTCCCTAAATCAATGCTTATGACAAATCCAGCTCCGGAACCAGCCATATAGCCAGCTGGCTAATCTTACATGGTGTATAAAAATAAATTCTCTAGGACAGGAAATGAAGTCGAAATAGTGGCGGCATCTTATTCTTGGTGGGGGGGTTTAAGGCTAAGACCTTGACTGACTTTCTTTCTCTTCCTCTTGACACTTTCATTCTCCCTCTTCCCCTCGGTCTTGTCTACCCCTTTCTATTTCACTCACTCGCTTTTTCCCAGACGTCCATAATGATCAGAAGTTGAAACCTGCAGCAGCATTCCTCTATCTATATTTTAGTAGACAACACAAACCCCTCACATATTCACCCTACTCACTGGGACTTCATTAAAACACAAACCCATCACATATTCACCCTTCTCACTGGGACTTCATTAAAACACAAACCCATCACATATTCACCCTACTCACTGGGACTTCATTAAAACACAAACCCATCACATATTCACCCTACTCACTGGGACTTCATTAAAACACAAACCCATCACATATTCACCCTTCTCACTGGGACTTCATTAAAACACAAACCCATCACATTATTCACCCTTCTCACTGGGACTTCATTAAAACACAAACCCATCACATATTCACCCTTCTCACTGGGACTTCATTAAAACACAAACCCATCATCACATATTAAAACACAAACCCATCACATATTCACCCTACTCACTGGGACTTCATTAAAACACTGGGACTTCATTAAAACACAAACCCATCACATATTCACCCTACTCACTGGGACTTCATTAAAACACAAACCCATCACATATTCACCCCCTACTCACTGGGACTTCATTAAAACACAAACCCATCACATATTCACCCTACTCACTGGGACTTCATTAAAACACAAACCCATCACATATTCACCCTTCTCACTGGGACTTCATTAAAACACAAACCCATCACATATTCACCCTACTCACTGGGACTTCATTAAAACACAAACCCATCACATATTCACCCTACTCACTGGGACTTCATTAAAACACAAACCCATCACATATTCACCCTACTCACTGGGACTTCATTAAAACACAAACCCCTTCACATATTCACCCTACTCACTGGGACTTCATTAAAACACAAACCCATCACATATTCACCCTACTCACTGGGACTTCATTAAAACACAAACCCATCACATATTCACCCTACTCACTGGGACTTCATTAAAACACAAACCCATCACATATTCACCCTACTCACTGGGACTTCATTAAAACACAAACCCATCACATATTCACCCTTCTCACTGGGACTTCATTAAAACACAAACCCATCACATATTCACCCTACTCACTGGGACTTCATTAAAACACAAACCCATCACATATTCACCCTTCTCACTGGGACTTCATTAAAACACAAACCCCTTCTCACATATTCACCCATCACATATTCACCCTCTCACTGGGACTTCATTAAAACACAAACCCATCACATATTCACCCTTCTCACTGGGACTTCATTAAAACACAAACCCATCACATATTCACCCTACTACTCACTGGGACTTCATTAAAACACAAACCCATCACATATTCACCCTTCTCACTGGGACTTCATTAAAACACAAACCCATCACATATTCACCCTTCTCACTGGGACTTCATTAAAACACAAACCCATCACATATTCACCCTTCTCACTGGGACTTCATTAAAACACAAACCCATCACATATTCACCCTACTCACTGGGACTTCATTAAAACACAAACCCATCACATATTCACCCTACTCACTGGGACTTCATTAAAACACAAACCCATCACATATTCACCCTACTCACTGGGACTTCATTAAAACACAAACCCATCACATATTCACCCTACTCACTGGGACTTCATTAAAACACAAACCCATCACATATTCACCCTTCTCACTGGGACTTCATTAAAACACAAACCCATCACATATTCACCCTTCTCACTGGGACTTCATTAAAACACAAACCCATCACATATTCACCCTTCTCACTGGGACTTCATTAAAACACAAACCCATCACATATTCACCCTTCTCACTGGGACTTCATTAAAACACAAACCCATCACATATTCACCCTTCTCACTGGGACTTCATTAAAACACAAACCCATCACATATTCACCCTTCTCACTGGGACTTCATTAAAACACAAACCCATCACATATTCACCCTATCTCACTGGGACTTCATTAAAACACAAACCCATCACATATTCACCCTTCTCACTGGGACTTCATTAAAACACAAACCCATCACATATTCACCCTTCTCACTGGGACTTCATTAAAACACAAACCCATTCACATATTCACCCTCACTCACTGGGACTTCATTAAAACACAAACCCATCACATATTCACCCTTCTCACTGGGACTTCATTAAAACACAAACCCATCACATATTCACCCTACTCACTGGGACTTCATTAAAACACAAACCCATCACATATTCACCCTTCTCACTGGGACTTCATTAAAACACAAACCCATCACATATTCACCCTTCTCACTGGGACTTCATTAAAACACAAACCCATCACATATTCACCCTACTCACTGGGACTTCATTAAAACACAAACCCATCACATATTCACCCTTCTCACTGGGACTTCATTAAAACACAAACCCATCACATATTCACCCTACTCACTGGGACCCTCACCCTACTCACTGGGACTTCATTAAAACACAAACCCATCACATATTCACCCTTCTCACTGGGACTTCATTAAAACACAAACCCATCACATATTCACCCTTCTCACTGGGACTTCATTAAAACACAAACCCATCACATATTCACCCTACTCACTGGGACTTCATTAAAACACAAACCCATCACATATTCACCCTACTCACTGGGACTTCATTAAAACACAAACCCATCACATATTCACCCTTCTCACTGGGACTTCATTAAAACACAAACCCATCACATATTCACCCTACTCACTGGGACTTCATTAAAACACAAACCCATCACATATTCACCCTACTCACTGGGACTTCATTAAAACACAAACCCATCACATATTCACCCTACTCACTGGGACTTCATTAAAACACAAACCCATCACATATTCACCCTACTCACTGGGACTTCATTAAAACACAAACCCATCACATATTCACCCTACTCACTGGGACTTCATTAAAACACAAACCCATCACATATTCACCCTACTCACTGGGACTTCATTAAAACACAAACCCATCACATATTCACCCTACTCACTGGGACTTCATTAAAACACAAACCCATCACATATTCACCCTACTCACTGGGACTTCATTAAAACACAAACCCATCACATATTCACCCTACTCACTGGGACTTCATTAAAACACAAACCCATCACATATTCACCCTTCTCACTGGGACTTCATTAAAACACAAACCCATCACATATTCACCCTACTCACTGGGACTTCATTAAAACACAAACCCATCACATATTCACCCTACTCACTGGGACTTCATTAAAACACAAACCCATCACATATTCACCCTACTCACTGGGACTTCATTAAAACACAAACCCATCACATATTCACCCTACTCACTGGGACTTCATTAAAACACAAACCCATCACATATTCACCCTACTCACTGGGACTTCATTAAAACACAAACCCATCACATATTCACCCTACTCACTGGGACTTCATTAAAACACAAACCCATCACATATTCACCCTTCTCACTGGGACTTCATTAAAACACAAACCCATCACATATTCACCCTACTCACTGGGACTTCATTAAAACACAAACCCATCACATATTCACCCTACTCACTGGGACTTCATTAAAACACAAACCCATCACATATTCACCCTACTCACTGGGACTTCATTAAAACACAAACCCATCATCACATACTTCACAAACCCATCACATATTCACCCTACTCACTGGGACTTCATTAAAACACAAACCCATCACATATTCACCCTACTCACTGGGACTTCATTAAAACACAAACCCATCACATATTCACCCTTCTCACTGGGACTTCATTAAAACACAAACCACAAACCCATCACATATTCACCCTACTCACTGGGACTTCATTAAAACACAAACCCATCACATATTCACCCTTCTCACTGGGACTTCATTAAAACACAAACCCATCACATATTCACCCTATTCTCACTGGGACTTCATTAAAACACAAACCCATCACATATGGGACTTCACAAACCCATCACATATTCACTGGGACTTCATTAAAACACAAACCCATCACATATTCACCCTACTCACTGGGACTTCATTAAAACACAAACCCATCACATATTCACCCTTCTCACTGGGACTTCATTAAAACACAAACCCATCACATATTCACCCTACTCACTGGGACTTCATTAAAACACAAACCCATCACATATTCACCCTACTCACTGGGACTTCATTAAAACACAAACCCATCACATATTCACCCTTCTCACTGGGACTTCATTAAAACACAAACCCATCACATATTCACCCTACTCACTGGGACTTCATTAAAACACAAACCCATCACATATTCACCCTACTCACTGGGACTTCATTAAAACACAAACCCATCACATATTCACCCTTCTCACTGGGACTTCATTAAAACACAAACCCATCACATATTCACCCTACTCACTGGGACTTCATTAAAACACAAACCCATCACATATTCACCCTACTCACTGGGACTTCATTAAAACACAAACCCATCACATATATTCACCCTACTCACTGGGACTTCATTAAAACACAAACCCATCACATATTCACCCTACTCACTGGGACTTCATTAAAACACAAACCCATCACATATTCACCCTTCTCACTGGGACTTCATTAAAACACAAACCCATCACATATTCACCCTACTCACTGGGACTTCATTAAAACACAAACCCAACCACCCTTCTCACATATTCACAAACCCATCACATATTCACCCTACTCACTGGGACTTCATTAAAACACAAACCCATCACATATTCACCCTACTCACTGGGACTTCATTAAAACACAAACCCATCACATATTCACCCTTCTCACTGGGACTTCATTAAAACACAAACCCATCACATATTCACCCTACTCACTGGGACTTCATTAAAACACAAACCCATCACATATTCACCCTTCTCACTGGGACTTCATTAAAACACAAACCCATCACATATTCACCCTACTCACTGGGACTTCATTAAAACACAAACCCATCACATATTCACCCTTCTCACTGGGACTTCATTAAAACACAAACCCATCACATATTCACCCTTCTCACTGGGACTTCATTAAAACACAAACCCATCACATATTCACCCTTCTCACTGGGACTTCATTAAAACACAAACCCATCACATATTCACCCTTCTCACTGGGACTTCATTAAAACACAAACCCATCACATATTCACCCTACTCACTGGGACTTCATTAAAACACAAACCCATCACATATTCACCCTTCTCACTGGGACTTCATTAAAACACAAACCCATCACATATTCACCCTTCTCACTGGGACTTCATTAAAACACAAACCCATCACATATTCACCCTACTCACTGGGACTTCATTAAAACACAAACCCATCACATATTCACCCTTCTCACTGGGACTTCATTAAAACACAAACCCATCACATATTCACCCTACTCACTGGGACTTCATTAAAACACAAACCCATCACATATTCACCCTACTCACTGGGACTTCATTAAAACACAAACCCATCACATATTCACCCTACTCACTGGGACTTCATTAAAACACAAACCCATCACATATTCACCCTACTCACTGGGACTTCATTAAAACACAAACCCATCACATATTCACCCTACTCACTGGGACTTCATTAAAACACACTCCATTGGTTCCATGACATTTTTTGCATTGTTTTCTTTCACCCGTGTGATTTTTAAGCATGCCAAACAAAGTTGTGATCAATCGAATTGTATTCCAACCAATTCTTCCTGTTGTATTTATCTGGCGAGCGTTAGGGATTTTTTTTTTCTGGTGAAATGTCCTTCATATGCACAATCGTGTGGTTGCATGCACATGCACACACACACAGTGGCAGTAATTGCATGGCATTAGCTGCCTAGTGATGAGGCGAACCCCCTCAATAACCTCTGATGGCCCGCCTGTCTAGAAATCCTACTCTCATTTAGCTGGGGATGTTGGATTTAGTTTTGCTGGTATCTGAGAATTCTTCTACTTGAAGGCTTTTCTCATTTTGCCTACACCTACCTTGTCAAACAACTATTTAGTAACACATGGATTCATGACTAATTCTCACTGAAGAACAATGCGTCTCCACATCTAGCAGATGGAAAGTTGAGAAGAAAGAGAAAGGCGGGAATGAAGAGAGGAAGTGACAAGAGAACGGGTGTAGCTTGAGTGTTACGACGTCTCCTTAGGGAGCTTCCTAGGAGGTAATGCATAATGAATCGCCATGAATCGATACACACACACACACGCAGAAGCCTTTCGTCTGTGCAGTGATGTGGCCAGTGTATTTTATATAGCAATAAGATAAAGCTCCTAACTGGTGATACTGAGGTAAATTAGTTGTGGTAAATAATGTAGTAATTAGCTGCAGTGAGTACTGGCATGGCGTAGTTCTGTATTGATTCTTCAGGAGATTACCCAGCTGTGGTGTTTTATCATTCCAATGGACCTTGACAATAATTAAATGGGCTGGCAATCGAGCTTCATGCACGTCTCAAACACTGGACCAGGCATGTCTGACCTCACTACTTAGTAAAATACTTCACAGTGCATGCTAGGTTTGCACATTTTGGGGAATATTCAGTGGTGGAAACGTCCTGTGGGAATTAACGGGAATATATGGGAATTAATGGAAATATAGTCAAATGAATATAAATACCATTTAAATGTAATGTCTTTTGGAGGCAAATATGGAGACAAACTCTTTATCTCATCATAAGAAATGATTAAAAACTATCTAACTAACTTTTAATGAAATGAGTTGACTCTACACATGTGATGATTTCACTGAACAACAAAAGAAAGGGAATATTCAATGATCTCCAATGATCCATCGCATCTCCCGAAAAACATTTTCCACATACATCTGTAAAATGATAGAAAGTAAAGCTTTGATTGTCTTCCTTTCAGGCTTCCATGTCTTCTCAGCATGTTCTTTGCTTTGGTGTGTGTGGGTTTCCAAACAAGGACCAGTTGCGCTCTGAGGTGGCTGATGTTGGTGGGATTTGGAGGATGATGGAGGCAACAGGGGGAAGAGCCTCAGATCCACAGAGTCCCTTAAACCAGGTGGCTGATGAGATATGTTGGCACGATTGCCATATTGCATTTCCATCCCAAAGCCCTTGCATGGAAGTGTACTTCGCCAGACTGCCAAGAACCTTGCCCTCATCCAGGCCAAGGTGGTGAGACACAGTAGTGATGACACCATAGGCCTTGTTGATCTCTGCACCAGACAGGATGCTTTGGGTCCAACATGTACGCTGCAGTGTGTATGGGCCTCAGGCAGACGTCTTTCCCTCCAGACTTCCCCGTCTTCAGACTCCTTCCCCTCCTGGAGACTGTCAGACATGATGTCAACACCACCCCAACGCTTGTTGCTGGGCAGCTTCAATGTGGTGCTCTTATTCTTCTCACTTTGCTTGGTGAGGTAGATTGGCGATATAACTTGATGCCTAACCATTTCCTTGGATCTCTTGTAGAGTGTATCCATTGTTTTCAGTGCCAAGATGTCCTTGAGGAGCAGATTCAATGCATGAGCAGCACAGCCAGTGGGTGTGATATGAGGGTAGGATTCCTCCACCTTAGACCAAGCAGCCTTCATGTTCACAGCATTCTCTATCACCAGAGCAAATACCTTCTGTGGTCCAAGGTCATTGATGACTGCCTTTGGCTCATCTGCAATGTAGGGACCGGTGTGTCTGTTGTCCATTGTGTCTGTGCTCTTGTAGAATACTGGTTAAGAGGTGGAGATGATGTAGTTCATTATTCCTTACCCACGAACATTCGATCACCCATCGGAGATTATTGCAATACAGTCTGCTTTCTCTATGATTTGCTTGACCTTCACTTGAACTCTGCATCCAGCAAATGAGTAGATAAAGTATGCCTGGTTGGAGGGGTGTATGCTGGGAGAAGAACGTTCAGCATACATTGTTGAAGTGTTTATTAATGTTCTTGATTTGCGCAACGGTCATAAGCTCTCACAGCAGCACTTTCAATAAGCGGGAATAGAAAATAAGTCGGTGTCAGTTGTCTCACAAACAACTTTATTTTGACTTACTAATTGTGTGTATGTATGTCAACAACAATGAGATAAAACAATGAGATAAAACATGTCCTTATACAGCTCTCTGGTCTTGGCCATTGTGGAGAGGTTGGAGTCTGTTTGATTGAGTGTGTGGACAGGTGTCTTTTATACAGGTAACGAGTTCAAACAGGTGCAGTTAATACAGGTAAAGAGTGGAGAACAGGAGGGATCCTTAAAGAAAAACTAACAGGTCTGTGAGAGCCGGCATTCTAACTGGTTGTTAGGGGATCAAATACTTACGTCATGCAATAAAATGCAAATTATTACTTAAAAATCATACAATGTGATTTTCTGGATTTTTGTTTTAGATTCTGTCTCTCACAGTTGAAGTGTACCTATGATAAAAATTACAGACCTCTACATGCTTTGTAAGTAGAAAAACCTGCAACATCGGCAGTGTATCAAATACTTATTCTCCCCACTGTATATATTTTTATTTGGCGTACCCCCGACGGCATTGCCTTTTTGCCTATCAAACTGTAAAAATCCTAAATATACAATTAGATAATACTAGTTATTTCTAACATTCTTTATAGCAAAAACCACCAGCATGTTCAACCCCAGAGTAGCGAACTCCGCAGGATGACGGACGTTTGTGGTCTGTCCATTCTTTGCCCTGATGATCTTTTTGCATATTCTGCAATTGACTTGGGTCAGTTCTGCTGGTTAACCTTTATCATTCGCCCTGAAACTGAAAAACTGCCTAACGGGATGACCTGCTTTTCTTTAACACTACGTCAGCCATCATTTTTTTCAGGTTTAGCTACAGCAGGCTATACTGTGGCTGCTAAAGCAGGCTATACTGTGGTTGCTAAGGCAGGCTATACTGTTATTATTTAATGAGATTGTTTTGGGCTTTTGTAGCAATTTAAATAAGGCATGTATGCCCCCAATCCCAGTTCTGGTATAACCAATGTGTCTTCTATATTGCCTTCTTCCCACCAATGGACCCCTCCGTGCGCAACTCAGTTTGGAAAATGCAGCGTGTAGAATCTGACCCTACAGAATAGGGGTCGGCCGATTAATCGGAATGGCCGATTAATTATGGCCGATTTCAAGTTTTCATAACAATCTGTATTTTTGGACACCGATTTGGCAGATTTTTTTATTTAATTGATTTATTTAAATTATTGTTATATTTTTTACACCTTTATTTAACTAGGCAAGTCAGTTAAGAAACATGTTCTTATTTTCAATGGCGGCCTAGGAACGGTGGGTTAACTGCCTTGTTCAGGGGCAGAACGACAGATTTTTACCTTGTCAGCTTGGGGTTTCAATCTTGCAACCTTACAGTTAACTAGTGTCCAACGCTCTAACCACCTGCCTTACATTGCACTCCACAAGGAGACTGCCTGTTACGCGAATGCAGCAAGAAGCCAAGGTAAGTTGCTAGCTAGCATTAAACTTATCTTATAAAAAACAATCAATCAACCATAATCACTAGTTAACTACACATGGTTGATGATATTACTAGTTTATCTAGCGTGTCCTGCGTTGCATATAATCGATGCGGTGTGTATCGTTGCTCCAATGTGTAGCTAACCATAAACATCAACGCCTTTCTTAAAATCAAAACACAGAATATTTGCATATCTGCATATTTAGCTAAAAGAAATCGAGGTTAACAGGCAATATTAACCAGGTGAAATTGTCACCGTTCATTGCACGCAGAGTCAGGGTATATGCAATAATAATAAAAGTTTAGTGTGCAATATTAATGACCAAAGGCTCGTATTTCTGTGTTATTATGTTATAATTGAGCGGTGGTAGGCAGCAGCAGGCTCGTAAGCATTCATTCAAACAGCATTTTCGTGCGTTTTGCCAGCAGCTGTTTATGACGTAAAGCCTATCAACTCCCGAGATTAGTCTGGTGTAACCGATGTGAAATGGCTAGCTAGTTAGCGGGGTGCGCACTAATAGCATTTCAAACATCACTCTCTCTGAGACTTGGAGTAGTTGTTCCCCTTGCTCTGCACGGGTAACGCTGCTTCGAGTGTGGCTGTTGTCGATGTGTTCCCGTTTCGATCCCAGGTAGGAGCGAGGAGAGGGACGGAAGCTATACTGTTACACAGGCAATACTAAAGTGCCCATAAGAACATCCAATAGTCAAAGCTATATGAAATACAAATGGTATAGAGGGAAATAGTCCTATAAATACTATATTAACTACAACCTAAAACTTCTTACCTGGGAATATTGAAGACTCATGTTAAAAGGAACCACCAGCTTTCATATGTTCTCATGTTCTGAGCAAGGAACTTAAACGATAGCTTTTTTACATGGCACATATTGCACTTTTACCTTCTCCAACACTTTGTTTTTGCATTATTTAAACCAAATTGAACATGTTTCATTTTTTATTTGAGGCTAAATACATTTTTATATATGTATTATATTAAGTTAAAATAAGTGTTCATTCAGTATTGCTGTAGTTGTCATTATTACAAATACATTTTAAAAATTGTCCGATTAATCGGCATCGCCTTTATTTGGTCCTCCAATAATCAGTATCGGTATCGGCGTGGAAAAATCATAGTCGAACTTTCACTATGTCAAGCTCTACCACACCCTGTGACATGTTTACTGAACTTTCTCAAATGGCAGACTCTTGCTCCCAGTAGCATTGGCTACCACCTAAGTACCGTCTCTATCTCTCTTTCTCCCACTCTCTTTTCATCACTCTCCAGTTCTCTCTGATTATGACCAAAGGTCCACAAAGTGAAATGCAGTCAACATCTCAAACACTAGAAATAATTTCTGCCGGACCACAGCGCTGTAGAAAGGGAGGGCTGGTCAGTTCATTATGCCAGACTTTTTGGCTAGAGAGCAAAGGGAAGTCTCTTCGCGTGAGGGAACAGCAGGCAAATCCAGTCTGGCTCCGAGATGTGGGGCAGATCTGGGGCTTCTTTCGATTGTTTTCAGTTAGAAGTTTGAGCTTCCTTCCTTTCTCTCTCACCCGCTCTCTCTCAATGGTCTGCCTCATCCAACTAGCAATTACTCCCACAGCCCCTCTTTACGTGGGGCTAACTACCCTCACCTCCCCCTGTCATGTAGAACACAGACCACCGCAATGTAGTGGACATCTGATGCCGCCCTTTTATTTAAGACCTGGCAGGAACAAGGCAAATCAGTTGCTAGGTGTTAGTTCACTGTCACGTCAGTCCAGTGAATTACCACTTAATGGTCTATTTGTAAGGATTCACATCCGATTCAGATCAGATTGGGAAATTCATTTGTTCATGTGCTTAAAAATGATGTACATAAAACACAGCAAACAACACAATATAATTCATTTAAACTAGTCATGGTCTTCCATTTAGTGTGTTAGAGCAGGGTCTGGAACAAAAGCCAGTTTAGTAGAGTCGGGTGTGTGCAAGTGGAACCAGTGTAGTAGTCGGGTGTGTGTAAGCGGAACCAGCGTAGTAGAGTCGGGAGTGTGTTCCATATGACTGAATTAACCTTTTTTTTTCCCTTCTCTGGTTCCAGGTCACATGAAGAGGAAAACGCGTCGGCGGCCATCTTGGGGGCGGGGCATCATCAGGAAGAAGAAGATCTATAAGAAGGGAATGGAGGAAGAGGAGGATGAAGGTGTGGAGCCTGAGCCAGAGAGCCTGAGCCAGGATGAAGACTCTTCCTGCGACACCATGGACCCTCAGCCCAACGGACACCACACACACCCTCACACACAAAGCATCTCCATGGAGGAAGAGCACTCCAACGCGGCACCTAGGGGCCGGAGCACAGAGACTGAGACACAGGGGGAGAGCAGCACAGGGACAGGGCCCAAGAAAGAAGAGACACCGGCTACAGACGACAAAGCCAAATCCACCTCCACAGACAAAGAACTCCAGTCTAAAAGCGAGTCTTCCCCATCTGAAAGGGAAGAGTCTTATTGTAAAGACGAGGAGCCTCAAGCCCAGGACAAGTTGATCCAGTCTGAAGGTGAGGGGTCTAAACATGAAGATCTCCAGTCTAAAGATAAGGGTACCCGGGCCGATGGCGAGAATCCCCAAGACCAGCCTGATGATCCCCAGGCGAAACACAAGGAGGCCCAGTCCAAGGCTGAGCAGCATTTGTCAGCCCCTAAGACGGCCACAGCGCCCTCTGTCCCTCGGGAGGAGTGTGTGAATGGGGATGAGTCCTTGGACAGCTTGGACTCGCAGGCCCTCAAGAGCTCTGAGACAGAGGAAGGTCCTACAGAGGGCACAGGTGAGGGGGCGGAGGGGAAAGATATGTCTGCAAAGAGCAGAGGTATTCAGGAGCGCCCTCCTCAGGACGGGAGGAAAGGAGGCATGGAGACTGGCGAGGAGGAGCATGAGCAGGATAGAGAAGGTACTGAGAGTTTATCTGTGGCGAACTTCTACCTACTCCTAGAATCCTGACTTGATATATGCTAAATATATCTGTCTAACTTTGACTAATATTTCATCATGTCAATGGGTTAATTTGAGTTACTCTGAGTTACTTGTACAGATGATCCGTTCTGATCTTTCCCCCAGAGAGCACCAGACAACCTAGAAACACATCCACAGATTTTAACAGGCAGTCTAACCTCAAAAGACTTACACTGAGTTTGCTTGTAAAATGACAGGACATGAATAATCCCAGAAGTATGGCATGTGAAATGTTTTCCTTTAGTCTACAGACAGCCTATTTCAATTAAACCCTCAAAAGCTGCTGAGGTTGTGTACCTTTGTAGAATATCCAAAACAACTCTCGATTTATTCTCAAAAAAAGGTTTTATTGTGAAAAATGTCACAAGGTTGGCTCTTTTCTCCCTCTCACATTTTTTCTTTGGCCTTGGACCGTTTGCCATTGATTTAGTGGCGTGTAGTGTCTGGGACAAGTGTGAGTTTGTGTGTGTGCGGTGTCTGGGACAAGCCAATAGGCCTGTCTGTGTGTGCGTGTGTGATAAGCCAATATGCCTGTGTGTGTGATTAACGACTCAGGACTGTGGATTGGAAGCCCTGAGCTACTGGGTGATTTGGGAGGCCTGGAGTATTAGTGGTGGCTGGATCCTACAGACAGTGTATTACCACTCAGGCTGGTAAACTAGAAGCCAGCGGATCACAGGCTGTGTATGTAGCGGGCCAGCTATTCTTGTTCTCTTTGGTTGTCAGGCCTTTGCTTCAATTCAAACAAGCCCTGGTTTGTGAATAGGCTTTGTCATATGGTATGTTCTCCTAACCTACCTGGTTAATGATGGTATATAAACAATTATAGGCCAAAGGTGATTGTAGGTGGGCTGTCGTTTACCTGTTCTCTCTTTCTGTTTCAAGGCGTGTCCAAGGGAAGGAAGAGTCAATCAGAGCAGTCGAAGGGTTCGGCTGACATAACAGAGGAAGAGTCTCCACAGATCCCTCCCACTCCGCCACCTCCACTAGTGGTCGATCACCAGCGACTCACAGTAAGTGTTGTGTGGCCATGTTCTGTCTCATGCTGATGAGAGGGGAGGTGGGGGATTGAGGAGGGGAGGCGTAGAGGACAACATGGGGATTGAAGGAAGGAAAGAGAGTGATTGGGAGGTGGAGGATGGGGGACTCAATCATGGGAGACTGGCCCCTAATCCTCCCCAGGATTCAGGCCTCTCTGGTGCTGCTGGTGTCACTCTCTTCCTTCTCAGATGGATGCTCCTGATTTCTTAGACTAATATCGTCTCCTCTCGGAGAACCCAGTCTCCCCTCTCTCTCTGTGTGTTCTACGAGACACACTTTAAATCCCTGTCATCCCAGAGAGGACCGATCCAATTTAAGTGGCAGACAGCAGTGCATCTCTGATTCAACTCCGCGTCTTCACTCAATCAACAGGTGTTGTTTCTTCCATACAGCCATTTCAAGAACGCAGACAGGACATGACTCAAACATGAGGCATTCTGCGCTTTCTACTCTCCAGCTACCCGCTCCGGCAAGTTGGTCTCCGAATTGATTGACAGGATAGGAAAGAGAATATGGGCAGCGGTTTCCAGACACTTTACACAGTCACGCTTATGTTCCACCTAATTCCCTGGGTGTAAATTGGGGCAGTGCTCTTTTTTTACTCCTTTCGCTCTCTTCTCTCTACCGACCGACCAAACGGCCCTGGTAAGAACAGGAAGAAGCAGCATGGTTGTAGTCTAATTGGTGTAAAATAAGTGCTCTCCATCCCTGTGTTTTCTCTTCCTCCATCCCTATATCCCACTGTGACATCACCCACATCCCCTGCTATCAAAGCGTTATCTCCCCTTGGTTACCCTTGCCCCAGGGGGTAACAGAGATTGAGGGGTGCTTGGTTTCCACCTTGCCTCTCCTGTCGCTCGTCAGTGGCGTATCAAATGATTGACGGGTCTGATCTTTCCGTCTGGTCAAAAGTGGGTCGTGTTTGGCCGATGCTCCCAATTAAAAAAATTAATAAAATAAAAAACAAATAAAAAATAGGGTGCGCCACAGTCGCGGGTGGAACCGTGGGAACGCTCCCTCCCTATGAACGCAGACTGCGCTAATCTGGAGGCTTATTTGTTCGGCCATGGAAAAAGAGGAGATATCTTTAAGACAGATTGTGAAAAGAGGGCACTGTGTATAATTGCTTTTTCATCCACCCGGCTTACGGAACAAATTGAATTTCCGGTGAGCGGGGTGAGAGTCTACATTTAAGGCTGATATCGCCACAGTGGTCGGGTAGGGCTGGCTCGCTGCCTGATACGTATTAGGAGGGGAGTGGTGTGCCACGTTCCGTTCCTCCTCTCTACTTCTCTTTCATTTATATTAATTAATTGGAGGTCTCATTACTTCTGACATTTAACTTGGATGGCAGGGCCCCTGAAATCCCTTTTGGAATTAAGCACAGCCTGGACTCTGCTAGTTCCTTCAGTCACACAGGTTCTACTAGGCAGATGGTTGTCATCAGCAGTGTTCTTCAGCCCTGCTCCTGGAAAGCTACATGGTTTGCATGCTTTTGTTACAGCCCAGCACCAACACACCTGATTCTACTAATTAGCCTACTTATTGGTGGTTAGTTGAATCTGGATGTTAATGCTGAGCTGGAAAAAGGGGGGGTCGATACAGTTGAATATCGCAACATTATTTTGGAATGATATCGATATTTGATTGCAAGTACAAACATACTTATTAGCTAGAGCTAGTCGGCTATACCCGAGACAACTCCATTTTTTGTCCTATAGCTTATTCTCCATCTTCTTGGAGAATTCCCAGCCCTTGAAAATGTGCACATCCCCGGGACCAGGTTGAAGAAACTAATGAAGCACTTTTGTTGTGCGTTACTCCCAGACCCCCTCTGTTTCATGAATAATCAGCCACACTGACAGACAGAACCTTTTCATAAGTGCCAGGGCTCCAGGCAGCGACCGTTTAGTTGCATTTTGCAACCCTTTGACTTGGCTGTGCGACCAAATCATGAGCTGGTTCCACCATTTGAAAAAGTTAGTGACAGCAGTGCCACCAGGGGAAAACGTTTGTCTTGAGCACTGAGTGACCTAGATTACAGCAGAATTATCATCTATTAGGGAATCAAATCTCATCCCATTATTTATATCCACCTCCCCAAAGAACACGCAGGCTTCGCTACAAGAGCAGGCAGGGCAATTTTCCTTAATGTGTTACGCAGCTGCAAATGTCCAGTGTGCATATATAGGCTGTCACACTGAAGAGTCTCCCCTGATGCCTAACTATTACAGCATGTCAAGATTTCCCATTTCAGAGCTGTCCGTCCACAGAAGTAGCCCCATTGTCAGTTTGTCGTCTCTGCCCATTTCCAACACTAATAACAGCAGAGAGAGCGAGACAGAACGCCTGCTAGGGGAAGAAAACTGCTTAATGGCCAGTGCCAGGAGCGAAGTGTTTTGATTGTCAATAAAAAATAAATAACTTTGAGTGCTTGCTTCCTTTTCATTTTTATTCATCGCCGTTGATGTTCTTGACAGCGTGGTCATTTGCATGTGATAACAGCTTTCCATTTGGAGGACTGGCGTTTTGAAAGGGCTTTCATCCACGTCAGGATCCAGCTACATCAGCACATCAGGAAAACGCAACACATGCGTGCGCTCACACACACACACACACACACACACACACACACACACACACACACACACACACACACACAAAAGAAAGCCGTCATTTTGCTCCTCATGTCCAAAACCACTCTCTGTGACTAGCACACACACTGCACCTAGTCCTGTTTTTCCCCCTCTCTAATGCACATTGTCAAAAGCCTTTCTCTGAGAAAGGGTGTTGAGTGGCATAATGCGTTCATTTATGTCCAAGCTGTCAGGT
This sequence comes from Oncorhynchus keta, assembly GCF_023373465.1. Classification (NCBI taxonomy): domain Eukaryota; kingdom Metazoa; phylum Chordata; class Actinopteri; order Salmoniformes; family Salmonidae; genus Oncorhynchus; species Oncorhynchus keta. The sequence goes on from NC_068428.1 coordinate 27,692,141, forward strand.
TGGCTCTAACTGTCTGAGGCTGTTTAGATGGAAGGAGAGGAGTGAAGAGAGTGAGTGGAAGAAGACTGGAAAGAAACCGAGGGAGAGGAGGAGGTAGAAAAGGAGTAGAGGGAGAAAAGCACGAGGGGAGAATAGATTGGAGTCCAATGTTTTCAGATAACAGCAAGCTACAGACACTACAGAGGGGTTAATTGCTGACCTCATCCACTTGTAAGTTTGTTATTGTGGCTTTAAGAACTGAGAACAACTCCAGCAATCAGTCGCTCGCTCACACACTCAAGTGTACTCTCAATATTGCACAGGAGTCACTGGAGTAACTCAGTTTCTCTGGACCCCTGCAAGGTCTGAGTCCCCTCCACTCCTAAAATAAAATGTAATGTATCACCCAGAGACAGCCACTCTCAAAGTATTGACTACCGATCGCTCTCCATGGTGCTGAAATTGTGATGTCTATGAAGCTGCATGCCTAATGATGATAGGCTTTCTATGGTGCCAGGGCTGGTACAGTGACTTCAGAAAACATTCATACCCCTTGACTTATTCCACATTTAGTTGTTACAGCCTCACTACTCCAACCTCGGCAAACAGCTCCACCCCCCCCGTAGTTCCTCACCCAAGCCTCTCCAGGTTCTCCTTTACCCAAATCCAGATAGCAGATGTTCTGAAAGAGCTGCAAAACCTGGACCCGTACAAATCAGCTGGGCTTGACAATCTGGACCCGCTATTTCTGAAACTATCTGCCGCCATTGTCGCAACCCCTATTACCAGCCTGTTCAACCTCTCTTTCATATCGTCTGAGATCCCCAAGGATTGGAAAGCTGCCGCAGTCATCCCCCTCTTCAAAGGGAGACACCCTGGACCCAAACTGCTATAGACCTATATCCATCCTGCCCTGCCTATCTAAGGTCTTGAAAGCCAAGTCAACAAACAGGTCACTGACCATCTCGAATCCCACCGTACCTTCTCCGCTGTGCAATCTGGTTTCCGAGCCGGTCACGGGTGCACCTCAGCCACACTCAAGGTACTAAACGATATCATAACCGCCATCGATAAAAGACAGTACTGTGCAGCCGTCTTCATCGACCTCGCCAAGGCTTTCGACTCTGTCAATCACCATATTCTTATCGGCAGACTCAACAGCCTCGGTTTTTCGGATGACTGCCTTGCCTGGTTCACCAATTACTTTGCAGACAGAGTTCAGTGTGTCAAATCGGAGGGCATGCTGTCCGGTCCTCTGGCAGTCTCTATGGGGTGCCACAGGGTTCAATTCTCGGGCCGACTCTTTTCTCTGTATATATCAATGATGTTGCTCTTGCTGCGGGCGATTCCCTGATCCACCTCTACGCAGACGACACCATTCTATATACTTTCGGCCCGTCATTGGACACTGTGCTATCAAACCTCAAACGAGCTTCAATGCCATACAGCACTCCTTCCGTGGCCTCCAACTGCTCTTAAACGCGAGTAAAACCAAATGCATGCTTTTCAACCGATCGCTGCCTGCACCCGCATGCCCGACTAGCATCACCACCCTGGATGGTTCCGACCTTGAATATGTGGACATCTATAAGTACCTAGGTGTCTGGCTAGACTGCAAACTCTCCTTCCAGACTCACATCAAACATCTCCAATCAAAAATCAAATCAAGAGTCGGCTTTCTATTCCGCAACAAAGCCTCCTTCACTCACGCTGCCAAGCTTACCCTGGTAAAACTGACTATCCTACCGATCCTCGACTTTGGCGATGTCATCTACAAAATGGCTTCCAACACTCTACTCAGCAAACTGGATGCAGTCTATCACAGTGCCATCCGTTTTGTCACTAAAGCACCTTATACCACCCACCACTGCGACTTGTATGCTCTAGTCGGCTGGCCCTCACTACATATCCGTCGCCAGACCCACTGGCTCCAGGTCATCTACAAGTCCATGCTAGGTAAAGCTCCGCCTTATCTCAGTTCACTGGTCACGATGGCAACACCCATCCGTAGCACGCGCTCCAGCAGGTGTATCTCACTGATCATTCCTAAAGCCAACACCTCATTTGGCCGCCTTTCGTTCCAGTACTCTGCTGCCTGTGACTGGAACGAATTGCAAAAATCGCTGAAGTTGGAGACTTATCTCCCTCACCAACTTCAAACATCAGCTATCCGAGCAGCTAACCGATCGCTGCAGCTGTACATAGTCTATAGGTAAATAGCTCACCCATTATCACCTACCTCATTCCCATACTGTTTTTATACTGTTTTTATTTATTTACTTTCCTGCTCTTTTGCACACCAATATCTCTACCTGTACATGACCATCTGATCATTTATCACTCCAGTGCTAATCTGCAAAATTGTATTATTCGCCTACCTCCTCATGCCTTTTGCACACATTGTATATAGACTGCCCATTTTTTCTACTGTGTTATTGACTTGCTAATTGTTTACTCCATGTGTAACTCTGTGTTGTCTGTTCACACTGCTATGCTTTATCTTGGCCAGGTCGCAGTTGCAAATGAGAACTTGTTCTCAACTGGCCTACCTGGTTAAATAAAGGTGAAATCATTTTTTTTTTTTTTAAACTGCTGGCTGAGGCTAGGAAAAACGGTCACTCACTACTGATAAATCCACGATAGAGAATTTCAAGGAGCATTTTTCTATGGCTGGCCATGCTTTCCACCTGGCTACCCCTAACCCGGTCAACAGCTCTGCACCCCCCACAGCAACTTGCCGAAGTACCTTCTCCGCTATGCAATCTGGTTTCCGAGCTGGTCATGGTTGCACCTCAGCCATGCTCAAGGTCCTAAACGATATCATAACCGCCATCGATAAAAGACAATACTGTGCAGCCATATTCATCGACCTGGCCAAGGCTTTCGACTCTTGTCAATCACCACATTCTTATTGGCAGACGCAACAGCCTTGGTTTCTCAAATGACTGCCTTGCCTGGTTCACCAACTACTTCTCAGAGTTCTGTTGTTCGGACCTCTGGCAGTCTCTATGGGGGTGCCACTGGGTTCAATTCTCGGGCCGACTCTTTTCTCTGTATATATCATATACTCTTATACTCTTGCAGCTGGTGATTCTCTGATCCACCTCTATGCAGACAACACCATTCTGTATACATCTGGCCCTTCTTTTTTGACACTGTTAACAAACTTCTAGATGAGCTTCAATGCCATACAACACTCCTTCCGTGGCCTCCAACTGAATGCATGCTCCTCACCTGCCCGCCCGTCTAGCATCACTACTCTAGACGGTTCTGACTTAGGTATTTGTAGATGTCCACATATTCTATGTGTCTGGTTAGACTGTAAACTCTCCTTTCTGACTCATATCAAGCATCTCCAATCCAAATTTGTTGCCAAACCCACTGGCTCCAGGTCATCTATAAGTCTTTGCTAGGTAAAGCCCCGCCTTATCTCAGCTCACTGGTCACCATAGCAGCACTCACCCGCAGCACGCACGCCAGCAGGTATATTTCCCTGGTCACCCCCGAAGCCAACTCCTCCTTTGGCCCGCCTTTCCTTCCAGTTCTCTGCTGCCAATGACTGGAACGAATTGCTAAAATCACATGTCCCTCACTAACTTTAAGCATCAGCGTTCCGAGCAGCTTACATTGCACCTGTACACAGCCCATCTGTAAATAGCCCACCCAACTATCTCATCCCCATACTGTTATTTATATGCTCCTTTGCACCCCAGTATCTCTACTTGCACATGCATCTTCTACTCATCTATCACTCCAGTGTTTAATTGCGAAATTGTAATTATTTCGCCACTATGGCCTATTTATTGCCTTACCTCCCAAATCTTACTTCATTTGCACACACTGTATATAGACTTTTATATTGTGTTATTGACTGTACGTTTGTTTATTCCATGTGTAACTCTGTGTTGTTGTATGTGTCGAACTGCTTTGCTTTATCTTGGCCAGCTCGCAGTTGTAAATGATAACTTGTTCTCAACTGGCCTACCTGGTTAAATAAAGGTGAAATAAAATAAATATATTAAGTACAGTGGGGCAAAAACATATTTAGTCAGCCACCAATTGTGCAAGTTCTCCTACTTAAAAAGATTAGAGAGGCCTGTAATTTTCATTATAGGTACACTTCAATTATGACCGACAAAATGAGAGAAAAAACAATAAATCACACTGTAGGATTTTTAATGAATTTATTTGCAAATTATGGTGGAAAATAAGTATTTGGTCACCTACAAACAAGCAAGATTTCTGGCTCTCACAGACCTGTAACTTCATCTTTAAGAGGCTCCTCTGTCCTCCACTCGTTACCTGTATTAATGGCACCTGTTTGAACTTGTTATCAGTATAAAAGACACCTGTCCACAAACAGTCACACTCCAAACTCCACTATGGCCAAGACCAAAGAGCTGTTAAAGGACACCAGAAACAAAATTGTAGACCTGCACCAGGCTGGGAAGACTGAATCTGCAATAGGTAAGCAGCTTGGTTTGAAGAAATCAACTGTGGGAGCAATTGTTAGGAAATGGAAGACATACAAGACCACTGATAATCTCCCTCGATCTGGGGCTCCACGCAAGATCTCACCCCGTGGGGTCCAAATGATCACAAGAACGGTGAGCAAAAATCCCAGAACCACACGGGGGGACCTAGTGAATGACTTGCAGAGAGCTGGGACCAAAGTAACAAAGCCTACCATAAGTAACACACTACGCCGCCAGGGACTCAAATCCTTCAGTGCCAGACTTGTCCCCCTGCTTAAGCCAGTACATGTCCAGGCCCATCTGAAGTTTGCTAGAGAGCATTTGGATGATCCAGAAGAAGATTGGGAGAATGTCATATGGTCAGTTGAAACCAAAATATAACTTTTTGGTAAAAACTCAACTCGTCGTGTTTGGTGGACAAAGAATGCTGAGATGCATCCAAAGAACACCATACCTACTGTGAAGCATGGGGGTGGAAACATCATGCTTTGGGGCTGTTTTTCTGCAAAGGGACCAGGATGACTGATCCGTGTAAAGGAAAGAATGAATGGGGCCATGTATCGTGAGATTTTGAGTGAAAACCTCCTTCCATCAGCAAGGGCATTGAAGGTGAAACGTGGCTGGGTCTTTGAGCATGATAATGATCCCAAACACACCGCCCGGGCAACACAGGAGTGGCTTCGTAAGAAGCATTTCAAGGTCCTGGAGTGGCCTAGCCAGTCTCCAGATCTCAACCCCATAGAAAATCTTCGGAGGGAGTTGAAAGTCCGTGTTGCCCAGCCACAGCCCCAAAACATCACTGCTCTAGAGGAGATCTGCATGGAGGAATGGGCCAAAATACCAGCAACAGTGTGTGAAAACCTTGTGAAGACTTAAAGAAAATGCTTGACCTTTGTCATTGCCAACAAAGGGTGTATAACAAAGTATTGAGATAAACTTTTGTTATTCACAAAATACTTATTTTCCACCATAATTTGCAAATAAATTAATTAAAAATCCTACAATGTGATTTTCTGGATTTTTTTTCTTCTCATTTTGTCTGTCATAGTTGAAGTGTACCTATGATGAAAATTACAGGCCTCTCATCTTTTTAAGTGGGAGAACTTGCACAATTGGTGGCTGACTAAATACTTTTTGCCCCACACTATGTCCAGTGATCTCAAAGCATCAGCACATGATCATGATGTATTCACTCCTTCACTTTCATAAGCATTGTAAAGGTGTTGTGAGGTGAAAGGTTATCAGGTGTTTGGTGTGGCAACCTGGTTCCAAGTAAGGGATCATCACTGATTAAGGGCTGGTGTTGAGTATCAATGCTAGCTAACATATACACTGCTCAAAAAAAAATAAAGGAAACACTAAAATAACATCCTAGATCTGAATGAATGAAATATTCTTTAATACTTTTTCTTTACATAGTTGAATATGCTGACAACAAAATCACACAAATTATCAATGGAAATCAAATTTATCAACCCATGGAGGTCTGGCTTTGGAGTCGCACTCAAAATTAAAGTGGAAAACCACACTACAGGCTGATCCAACTTTGATGTAATGTCCTTAAAACAAGTCAAAATGAGTCTCAGTAGTGTGCGTGGCCTCCACGTGCCTGTATGACCTCCCTACAACGTCTGGGCATGCTCCTGATGAGGTGGCGGATGGTCTCCTGAGGGATCTCCTCCCAGACCTGGACTAAAGCATCCACCAACTCCTGGACAGTTTGTGGTGCAACGTGGCGTTGGTGGATGGAGCGAGACATGATGTCCCAGATGTGCTCAATTGGATTCAGGTCTGGGGAACGGGCGGGCCAGTCCATAGCATCAATGCCTTCCTCTTGCAGGAACTGCTGACACACTCCAGCAACATGAGGTCTCGCATTGTCTTGCATTAGGAGGAACCCAGGGCCAACCGCACCAGCATATGGTCTCACAAGGGGTCTGAGGATCTCATCCCGGTAACTAATGGCAGTCAGGCTACGTCTGGCGAGCACATGGAGGGCTGTGCGGCCCCCCAAAGAAATGCCACCCCACACCATGACTGACCCACCGCCAAACCGGTCATGCTGGAGGATGTTGCAGGCAGCAGAATGTTCTCCACGGCGTCTCCAGACTTTCACATCTGTCACATGTGCTCAGTGTGAACCTGCTTTCATCTGTGAAGAGCACAGGGCGCCAGTGGTGAATTTGCCAATTTTGGTGTTCTCTGGCAAAATTGGTGGGGGTTGGGCTGTAAGCACACCTGTGGACGTCGGGCCCTCATACCACCCTCATGGAGTCTGTTTCCGTCCGTTTGAGCAGACACATGCACATTTGTGGCCTGCTGGAGGTCATTTTGCAGGGCTCTGGCAGTGCTCCTCATGCTCCTCCTTGCACAAAAAAAGTGGTCTGTGGTTATCACCTGCAGAACCACTCCTTTATTGGGGGTGTCTTGCAAATTGCCTATCATTTCCACCTGTTGTCTATTCCATTTGCACAACAGCATGTGAAACTTATTGTCAATCAGTGTTGCTTCCTAAGTGGACAGTTTGATTTCACAGAAGTGTGATTGACTTGGAGTTACATTGTGTTGTTTAAGTGTTCCCTTTACTTTTTTGAGCAGTGTAAATATATACACTAATAACCACAGGCTCTGCAGGGTGAGATATTTATGCCAATGTAACACTAACTGTTAACACACATTGAAGTCATCAGCTCTCCAGTTCAAAGCGTTCACACCCCAGGCTGTGGTTATTTCTGTACCCTGGCATAAGCTGTGCCTTGGTCTCCATTTCAGAGATTCACATGGTACCGGGCTGGGCTCCAGGAGCACCAGGTGGGCATGTTTGTTACTGCTGTGTGTGTGTAGAGTTGCTATGGTGTGTGTGTTTGTAGAGGTGATGTGCTGTGCTCAGGTTCAGGTCTATGTTCTCAGAATCACAGGGAGTCTGTCAGTGGCCTCATTAGCTGCCCTTGACTGGCTGAAACACGCAGGGAACACTGTGTGTGTGTATTGAGTTGGCTGTGGGTGTGTTTGTGTGTCTGCAGGCGGGGGGTTGGTGTACTGGTGTAGTCATCTGCTTAGCATCATGCTGTGCCTGAGCTGATAGGTCAGAGGTTACCATGGCTGTGACATAAATAGTGCTTCGTCCTCCCATCTGCGTTCCTTCGCTCTGAATTTTTCCAGATTTTGTTACGTCACAGCCTTATGCTAAAATAGATTACATTTTATTGTTCCCTAATCAGTCTACACACAACACCCCATAATGACCAAGCAAAAACATTTTTGGCTAATTTATAAAAAATAAACAGATTGTGATTTGTTCTCCCGTCTGGGTTCCTTCTCTCATTCTTTAGCTCTGGCTCATGTTTTGTTATTTTCTAAGAGGGAGCATTAGCAAGAAACAGAGATGGTGAGGAAGAGGCATAGAGAAAGTGGGGGGATAGAGACGTGAGCTGTGATGGGGAGGAAGGGAGGTTGGAGTTAAATGGTCCGTGTCACAGCCCTCTTTAACAGACTGGATTACAGCTCCGATGTGTGTTGGGAGCTCACTACCTCAGGGGGCCTGCTATCCCCACCACCACACACCTTACCCCCGCTGGTACTATTGGCCTGGGCAACTGGACAGAGGCACAGCTGATTAAATCAGGCATCTAACAAGGTAAGAGGCAGAGAAGAGGGGGTGAGATTAGAAGAGTTAGAGAAGGACGGAGTGGGGAAGAAGAATAGTTGTAGATGTGGAGAGACGGGTTGAGAAAGGAGGGAGTTATTGAGACGGTATTGATGGGTAAAATAGTCATATTTTTCAGTGTGTTCTTCGAGTCACTGTGTCCTTATTTGCAATTGAACAAATAGACAAATATCACCTCACTTGAATAATCCTGACATTTCACTGAGGAACCCACACCTTGTTCTCCTGACACACACACCATTACCGTCAGGGTTTCTCTGTTTGCCTGGCGTCTAATGACTGTAAATCTAGTCGCTGTGTGATGATTTGCTATTTCAGTCTATGCATTTTGATGAGCACACACATACAGACACTGTGGCAAGCTGAGACGAAGCAGGTCAATTGAAAGGGTCTTTCACTGTCCTGAGTGTTTTAATTAAAGAAGCAAAGAAAAGTAAACACTGAGCTAATTATGATTTGCTGTAATTAGCTGTCCCTCTGATCTTAATTGCTTTTGAATATAGCTGACCTCCATTTGTGTGTTTGTGTGAGAGTTGTGCTTGTAATGTGAATGCAGGGGATGTGAGCATGTTCCCTGTTGCATTAAATATTCTACTTGTATTCTACTTGTGTGTGAACATGATTTTTCATGTCTATGGCGTGAATGTGTTGTCTAAGGCAGCTTGTCCTTTCTGATGTGTATAATGTGTGTGTATAAGGTAGAGGTCGACCAATTTTATGATTTAACGCCGATACCGATTATTGGAGGACCAAAAAAGCCGATACAGATTAATCGGACAATTTTTAAAAAATGTATTTGTAATAATGACAATTACAACAATACTGAATGAACACTTATTTTAACTTAATATAATACATCAAGCGGCAGCGTAGCCTAGTGGTTAGAGCGTTGGACTAGTAACCGGAAGGTTGCGAGTTCAAACCCCCGAGCTGACAACAGGCAGGTTAACCCACTGTTCCCAGGCCGTCATTGAAAATAAGAATGTGTTCTTGCCTGGTTAAATAAAGGTAAAATAAAAATAAAATAAAAAAAGTAAATAATGCAAAAACGAAGTGTTGGAGAAGAAAGTAAAAGTGCAATATGTGCCATGTAAGAAAGCTAACGTTTAAGTTCCTTGCTCAGAACATGAGAACATATGAAAGCTGGTGGTTCCTTTTAACATGAGACTTCAATATTCCCAGGTAAGAAGTTTTAGGTTGTAGTTATTATAGAATTATAGGACTATTTCCCTCTATACCATTTGTATTTCATTAACCTTTGACTATTGGATGTTCTTATAGGCACTTTAGTATTGCAAGTGTAACAGTATAGCTTCCATACCTCTCCTCGCCTCTACCTGGGCTCAAACCAGGAACACATCGACAACAGCCACCCTTGAAGCAGCGTTACCCATGCAGAGCAAGGGGAACAACTACTCCAAGTCTCAGAGCGAGTGACGTTTGAAACGTTATTTGCGTGCACCCCGCTAACCATTTCACATCGGTTACACCAGCCTAATCTCGGGAGTTGATAGGCTTGACGCACAATGAAGAGCTCCTGGCAAAACGCACGAAAGTGCTGTTTGAATGAATGCTTACGAGCCTGCTGCTGCCTACCACCGCTCAGTCAGATTATATTTGCAACGCAGGATACGTTAGATAAACTAGTAATATCATCAACCATCAACTAGTGATTATGATTGATTGATTGTTTTTTATAAGATAAGTTTAATGCTAGCTAGCAACTTACCTTGGTTACTGCATTCGCGTAACAGGCAGTCTCCTTTGGAGTGCAATGAGAGGCAGGTCGTTATTGCATTGGACTAGTTAACTGTAAGGTTGCAAGATTGAATCCCCCAAGCTGACAAGGTAAAAATCTGTTGTTCTGCCGCTGAACCAGGTAGTTAAACCCACCGTTCCTTGGCCGTCATTGAAAATAAGAATGTGTTCTTAACTGACTTGCCTAGTTAAATAAAGATTAAATAAAGGTGTAAAAAAATAAAATAATAATTCTCGTCCAAAAATACCGATCTCCGATTGTTATGAAAACTTGAAATCAGCCCTAATTAATCGGTCAACTTCTAGTGTGTATATAAGGTGTGTGTTCTCCTCTCCCAGGCCCTCTTGGACACAGTGGTACAGAGGAGTGAAGGCTACAGCGTGGAGCGTTTAGAGAGACTCTTCTCTCTCCTCAGTCAGTGCATCTACCAACACCGCCTGGACTACGACAAGACACTGCTACTGGAGGTTAGACAAACACACACGCATGCCACTACAGACACGTCGCTTACAGACACACCGCTACAGACACGCCGCTTACAGACACGCCGCTTACAGACACGCCGCTTACAGACGCGCGCTTAGACGCGCCACGCCGCTTACAGACGCGCCGCTTACAGACGCGCGCTTACAGACGCGCCGCTTACAGACACGCCGCTTACAGACACGCCACTACAGACACGCCGCTACAGACACAGACACGCCGCTTACAGACACGCCGCTACAGACACGCCACTTACAGACACGCCGCTACAGACACGCCGCTTACAGACACGCCACTTACAGACACGCCGCTTACAGACACGCCGCTTACAGACACGCCGCTACAGACACGCCGCTACAGACACGCCGCTACAGACACGCCGCTACAGACACGCCGCACAGACACGCCGCTACAGACACGCCGCTACAGACACTCCGCTTACAGACACGCCGCTTACAGACACTCCGCTACAGACACGCCGCTTACAGACACTCCGCTTACAGACACGCCGCTTACAGACACGCCGCTACAGACACGCCGCTTACAGACACTCCGCTACAGACACGCCGCTTACAGACACTCCGCTACAGACACGCCGCTTACAGACACGCCGCTTACAGACACTCCGCTACAGACACGCCGCTTACAGACACTGCGCTACAGACACGCCGCTTACAGACACGCCGCTACAGACACGCCGCTTACAGACACGCCGCTTACAGACACGCCGCTACAGACACGCCGCTACAGACACGCCCCTTACAGACACGCCGCTACAGACACGCCGCTACAGACACGCCCCTTACAGACACGCCGCTTACAGACACGCCACTTACAGACGCTCCGCTTACAGACACGCCGCTACAGACACGCCGCTACAGACACGCCGCTACAGACACGCCGCTTACAGACACTCCGCTACAGACACGCCGCTTACAGACACGCCGCTACAGACACGCCGCTTACAGACACTCCGCTTACAGACACGCCGCTTACAGACACGCCGCTACAGACACGCCGCTACAGACACGCCGCTAGACACGCCGCTTACAGACACGCCGCTACAGACACTCCGCTACAGACACGCCGCTTACAGACACGCCGCTTACAGACACGCCGCTTACAGACACGCCGCTCCAGACGCTTACAGACACGCCGCTTACAGACACGCCGCTTACAGACACTCCGCTTACAGACACGCCGCTACAGACACGCCGCTACAGACACGCCGCTTACAGACACGCCGCTACAGACACGCCGCTTACAGACACTCCGCTACAGACACGCCGCTTACAGACACGCCGCTACAGACACTCCGCTACAGACACGCCGCTTACAGACACTGCCGCTACAGACACGCCGCTTACAGACACGCCGCTACAGACACGCCGCTTACAGACACGCCGCTTACAGACACGCCGCTACAGACACGCCGCTACAGACACGCCGCTTACAGACACGCCGCTACAGACACGCCGCTACAGACACGCCGCTTACAGACACGCCGCTACAGACACGCCGCTACAGACACGCCGCTACAGACACGCCGCTACAGACACGCCGCTACAGACACGCCGCTACAGACACGCCGCTACAGACACGCCGCTACAGACACCCCGCTACAGACACGCCGCTACAGACACGCCGCTACAGACACGCCGCTACAGACACGCCGCTTACAGACACGCCGCTACAGACACGCCGCTTACAGACACGCCGCTACAGACACGCCGCTACAGACACGCCGCTTACAGACACGCCGCTTACAGACACGCCGCTTACAGACACGCCGCTACAGACACGCCGCTACAGACACGCCGCTACAGACACGCCGCTACAGACACGCCGCTTACAGACACAGCTACAGACACGCCGCTACAGACACGCCGCTTACAGACGCGCCGCTACAGACGCGCCGCTACAGACGCGCCGCTACAGACACGCCGCTACAGACACGCCGCTTACAGACACAGCTACAGACACGCCGCTACAGACACGCCGCTTACAGACACGCCGCTACAGACACGCCGCTACAGACACGCCGCTTACAGACACGCCGCTTACAGACACGCCGCTACAGACACAGCTACAGACACGCCGCTACAGACGCGCCGCTTACAGACACGCCGCTACAGACACGCACAGACACGCCGCTTACAGACACGCCGCTACAGACACGCCGCTTACAGACACGCCGCTACAGACACGCCGCTTACAGACACGCCGCTTACAGACACGCCGCTTACAGACACGCCGCTTACAGACACGCCGCTACAGACACGCCGCTTACAGACACGCCGCTTACAGACACGCCGCTTACAGACACGCCGCTTACAGACACGCCGCTACAGACACGCCGCTTACAGACACGCCGCTTACAGACACGCCGCTTACAGACACGCCGCTTACAGACACGCCGCTTACAGACACGCCGCTACAGACACGCCGGCTACAGACACGCCGCTACAGACACGCCGCTCCGACTTACAGACACGCCGCTACAGACACGCCGCTTACAGACACGCCGCTTACAGACACGCCGCTACAGACACGCCGCTTACAGACACGCCGCTACAGACACGCCGCTACAGACACGCCGCTTACAGACACTCCGCTTACAGACACGCCGCTTACAGACACGCCGCTTACAGACACGCCGCTACAGACACGCCGCTTACAGACACGCCGCTTACAGACACAGCTACAGACACGCCGCTACAGACACTCCGCTTACAGACACGCCGCTACAGACACGCCGCTACAGACACAGCTACAGACACGCCGCTACAGACGCGCCGCTTACAGACGCGCCGCTACAGACGCGCCGCTTACAGACCCGCCGCTTACAGACGCGCCGCTTACAGACACGCCGCTTACAGACACGCCGCTTACAGACACGCCGCTACAGACACGCCGCTACAGACACGCCGCTTACAGACACGCCGCTACAGACACGCCGCTACAGACACGCCGCTACAGACACGCCGCTTACAGACACTCCGCTTACAGACACTCCGCTTACAGACACGCCGCTTACAGACACGCCGCTTACAGACACGCCGCTTACAGACACGCCGCTTACAGACACGCCGCTTACAGACACGCCGCTACAGACACGCCGCTACAGACACGCCGCTTACAGACACGCCGCTACAGACACGCCGCTTACAGACACTCCGCTACAGACACGCCGCTACAGACACGCCGCTACAGACACGCCGCTTACAGACACGCCGCTTACAGACACGCCGCTACAGACACGCCGCTTACAGACACGCCGCTTACAGACACTCCGCTTACAGACGCGCCGCTTACAGACGCGCCGCTTACAGACGCCGCTACAGACACGCCGCTTACAGACACGCCGCTACAGACACGCCGCTTACAGACACTCCGCTTACAGACACTCCGCTACAGACACGCCGCTTACAGACACGCCGCTTACAGACACGCCGCTTACAGACACGCCGCCACAGACACGCCGCTTACAGACACTCCGCTACAGACACGCCGCTACAGACACGCCGCTTACAGACACGCCGCTCCAGACACGCCGCTTACAGACACGCCGCTACAGACACGCCGCTTACAGACACGCCGCTTACAGACACGCCGCTTACAGACACGCCGCTACAGACACGCCGCTACAGACACGCCGCTACAGACACGCCGCTACAGACACGCCAGCTTACAGACACGCCGCTTACAGACACGCCGCTTACAGACACGCCGCTTACAGACACGCCGCTACAGACACTCAGACACGCTTACAGACACGCCGCTACAGACACGCCGCGACACGCTTACAGACACGCCGCTTACAGACACGCCGCTTACAGACACGCCGCTTACAGACACGCCGCTTACAGACACGCCGCTTACAGACACGCCGCTACAGACACGCCGCTTACAGACACGCCGCTACAGACACGCCGCTACAGACACGCCGCTACAGACACTCCGCTACAGACACCCCGCTTACAGACACGCTCCGCTTACAGACACGCCGCTTACAGACACTCCGCACACAGACACTTACAGACACGCCGCTTACAGACACGCCGCTTACAGACACGCCGCTACAGACACGCCGCTTACAGACACGCCGCTACAGACACGCCGCTACAGACACGCCGCTTACAGACACGCCGCTTACAGACACGCCGCTACAGACACGCCGCTTACAGACACGCCGCTTACAGACACGCCGCTTACAGACACGCCGCTTACAGACACGCCGCTTACAGACACGCCGCTTACAGACACGCCGCTACAGACACGCCGCTTACAGACACCCCGCTACAGACACGCCGCTACAGACACGCCGCTACAGACACGCCGCTACAGACACGCCGCTTACAGACACGCCGCTTACAGACACGCCGCTACACAGTGCCGTGAGAAAGTATTCACACCCCACGACTTTTTACGCATTTTATGTTACAAAGTGGGATTCAAATGTATTTTTTACTTGTCCTTTTTGCCAATGATCCACACACACACTACTTTGTCAAAGTGGGGTGGGGGGAGTTTTAAATGAAAAATAAAACATATACGCATCTTCATTAGAGTCAATACATGTTAGAATCACCTGGGTAAGTCTCTAAGCTCTTTCCACACCTGGATTGTACAATGTTTGCCAATGTATTATTTTAAAAATGATTTAACCTTTGTCAAGTTGGTTGTTGATCCTTGCTTGACAGCCATTTAAGTCAAAACTGAAACGAGGCCACTCAGGAACATTCAATGTCATCTTGGTAAGCAACTCCAGTGTAGATTTGGCTTTTAGGTTATTTTTGAGCTGAAAGGTGCATTTTTCTGTCTGTTGGAATGTAGACAACCAGGTTTTCCTCTAGGATTGCTCTATTCCATTTATTTTTATCCTAAAAAAAACTCCCTAGTCCTTGCTAATGTAAACCATACCCATGATGCAGTCACCACCATGCTTGACAATATGAAGTGGTGCTCTGTGTCTCTCTCACCCCCCCCCACACACACACACACACACACACACACACACACCAAGCTCCTCCCCCTGCCACTCATAACAACAAAGATGAAAGATCACATCTTCCTCTCTTGATAAGCGGTTTCAACACACAATTTGCATTTGAGATTTGATCCAACAGAATGGACACACATATGGACACCAAAACACATTCAGACAATATTTTACTGCAATGGAGGATAACGACCTTTCTAATGATACCCTTTTAGTGTATCTACTTCCAACATTTAGAACAGACCCTACTAAAATGGGAGTATCAATGAACATTGACTGTGTAAATACTCAGTTTCTGTCATGCATGATGTTGTCGGACCGCTAGCAGCAGTTTAGCCACAGACTGTCATACTAGTTGTCTAGTGTGTGTTTTAGAAATGTGCGTTGAGCATCAAAAACTATTGTATGAGAAATAAGGTAGACCATTTTATTTCAACATCTGAACACAGTGTAAAGGCCAGCCTGCTGTTCAAACAGTTGGAGACTGACAGAATAGATTCAAGTTGGCTAAACTTGAAATATAAGATTTGCTGGCTACTCACTAGCATGTGGGCTTGAGAGATTGTTTGAGACCAGTGCTCATGTTTTACATTTCTGGAGAGGAAAGTGGAGATTTGAGTGTAGAGAGTGCACATGGCGCATTGATATCAAGTTGATGCCATCGTCAACCTAAGGTGTGTTTCAGAGCTGTTGGTCATGGTTAGTGAGAATCTGTTGGCCTATTCAGTTCAGTCTGTATGCTACGGAAGGTCAACCTGTCAGTGTGTGGCTCTTAGTCTTTAGTGTGTTTTGAGGTGTTTGTCTCTGGCATCCGCATGGTTCCCATCCAAAACACTTTGGTCACATTTGAAGTTTTTTTCCCCGAGGCAAGCTGAATTCCACACCAGTTGGTTAGTGATCGATCAGAAGTAGGGACTCTTCAATAAAATGTTTGTCATTCAACGAGAAACAAATAATTTAAGCATTTTTTTCATTTCAGAGATACTAAATTCTCTGCAAAAACGTCAAAGTTAAATGACTGATTTCTGACTATTTTGAGGAAGTGTCTTCTGGCTACTGCGTCTCAAGATGGACAAACAGATCTATGCTTTTCAAGCGTAGGTCTTTTTAAGGGAGTACGCGAGCAAACGGAAGGTTTCACAGTGACTGGGTGTGAGGAATGTAAGCCGCATCTATCTAACACCTCAGGGCCAGAAGGTGTTAAAAGCAGGGCAACCGATAACACACACACGCACACGCACACAGGTGTTAAAAGCAGGGCAGATGATAACACACACACAGGTGTTAAAAGCAGGGCAGACGATAACACACACACAGGTGTTAAAAGCAGGGCAGACGATAACATACACGTGTTAAAAGCAGGGCAGACGATAACATACACACACACACAGGTGTTAAAAGCAGGGCAGATGAAAACACACACACACACACACACACACACACACACACACACACACACACAGGTGTTAAAAGCAGGGCAGACGATAACATACACACACACACAGGTGTTAAAAGCAGGGCAGATGATAACACACACACAGGTGTTAAAAGCAGGGCAGACGATAACACACACACAGGTGTTAAAAGCAGGGCAGACATGAACACACACACAGGTGTTAAAAGCAGGGCAGACGATAACACACACACACAGGTGTTAAAAGCAGGGCAGACGAAAACACACACACAGGTGTTAAAAGCAGGGCAGACGATAACATACACACACACACACACAGGTGTTAAAAGCAGGGCAGACGATAACACACACACAGGTGTTAAAAGCAGGGCAGACGATAACATACATGTGTTAAAAGCAGGGCAGACGATAGCAACACACACACAGGTGTTAAATGCAGGGCAGACGAAAACACACACACACACACACACACACACACACACACACACACACACACACACACACACAACACACACACACACACACACACACACACACACACACACACACAGGTGTTAAAAGCAGGGCAGACGATAACACACAAACAGGTGTTAAAAGCAGGGCAGACGATAACACACACACACACACACACAGGTGTTAAAAGCAGGGCAGACGATAACATACACATACACACAGGTGTTAAAAGCAGGGCAGACGATAACACACACACAGGTGTTAAAAGCAGGGCAGACGATAACACACACACAGGTGTTAAAAGCAGGGCAGACATGAACACACACACAGGTGTTAAAAGCAGGGCAGACGATAACACACACACACAGGTGTTAAAAGCAGGGCAGACGAAAACACACACACAGGTGTTAAAAGCAGGGCAGACGATAACATACACACACACACACACAGGTGTTAAAAGCAGGGCAGACGATAACATACACATACACACAGGTGTTAAAAGCAGGGCAGACGATAACATACATGTGTTAAAAGCAGGGCAGACGATAACATACACACACACAGGTGTTAAATGCAGGGCAGACGAAAACACACACACACACACACACACACACACACACACACACACACACACACACACACAGGTGTTAAAAGCAGGGCAGACGATAACACACACACAGGTGTTAAAAGCAGGGCAGACGATAACACACACACACACACACACAGGTGTTAAAAGCAGGGCAGACGATAACATACACATACACACAGGTGTTAAAAGCAGGGCAGATGATAACACACAAACAGGTGTTAAAAGCAGGGCAGACGATAACATATACACACACACACAGGTGTTAAAAGCAGGGCAGACGATAACATACACATACACACAGGTGTTAAAAGCAGGGCAGATGATAACACACACACAGGTGTTAAAAGCAGGGCAGATGATAACACACACACACATGTGTTAAAAGCAGGGCAGACGATGACACACACACACACACAGGTGTTAAAAGCAGGGCAGACGATAACACACATACACACAGGTGTTAAAAGCAGGGCAGATGATAACACACACATACATACAGGTGTTAAAAGCAGGGCAGATGATAACACACACACATGTGTTAAAAGCAGGGCAGACGATAACATACACACATGTGTTAAAAGCAGGGCAGACGATAACATACACACACAGGTGTTAAAAGCAGGGCAGACGATAACACACACACAGGTGTTAAAAGCAGGGCAGACGATAACATACACACAGGTGTAAAAAGCAGGGCAGACGATAACACACACAGGTGTTAAAAGCAGGGCAGACGATAACACACACACAGGTGTTAAAAGCAGGGCAGACGATAACACACACACAGGTGTTAAAAGCAGGGCAGACGATAACACACACACAGGTGTTAAAAGCAGGGCAGATGATAACACACACACAGGTGTTAAAAGCAGGGCAGACGATAACACACACACAACACACAGGTGTTAAAAGCAGGGCAGACGATAACACACACACAGGTGTTAAAAGCAGGGCAGATGATAACATACACAGGTGTTAAAAGCAGGGCAGACGATAACACACACACACACACAGGTGTTAAAATGAGGGCAGACGATAACACACACACACAGGTTTTAAAAGCAGGGCAGATGTTAACACACACACAGGTGTTAAAAGCAGGGCAGACGATAACATACACATACACACAGGTGTTAAAAGCAGGGCAGACGATAACATACACAGGTGTTAAAAGCAGGGCAGACGATAACATACACAGGTGTTAAAAGCAGGGCAGACGATAACATACACAGGTGTTAAAAGCAGGGCAGACGATAACATACACACACACAGGTGTTAAAAGCATGGCAGACGATAACACACACACACACAGGTGTTAAAAGCAGGGCAGACGATAACACACACACACACACACACACAGGTGTTAAAAGCAGGGCAGACGATAACACACACACAGGTGTTAAAAGCAGGGCAGACGATAACACACACAGTGTTAAAAGCAGGGCAGACGATAACACACACACAGGTGTTAAAAGCAGGGCAGACGATAACACACACACAGGTGTTAAAAGCAGGGCAGACGATAACACACACACAGGTGTTAAAAGCAGGGCAGACGATAACACACACAGTGTTAAAAGCAGGGCAGACGATAACATACACACACACAGGTGTTAAAAGCAGGGCAGACGATAACACACACACACACAGGTGTTAAAAGCAGGGCAGATGATAACACACACACACAGGTGTTAAAAGCAGGGCAGACGATAACACACACACACACAGGTGTTAAAAGCAGGGCAGACGATAACACACACACACACACACACACACACAGGTGTTAAAAGCAGGGCAGACGATAACATACACACACACAGGTGTTAAAAGCAGGGCAGACGATAACACACACACAGGTGTTAAAAGCAGGGCAGACGATAACACACACACAGGTGTTAAAAGCAGGGCAGACGATAACATACACAGGTGTTAAAAGCAGTACACAGGTGTTAAAAGCAGGGCAGACGATAACACACACACACAGGTGTTAAAAGCAGGGCAGGCGATAACACACACACACAGGTGTTAAAAGCAGGGCAGACGATAACACACACACACAGGTGTTAAAAGCAGGGCAGGCGATAACATACACGGACACAGGTGTTAAAAGCAGGGCAGACGATAACACACACACACACACAGGTGTTAAAAGCAGGGCAGACGATAACATACACACACACAGGTGTTAAAAGCAGGGCAGATGATAACACACAAACAGGTGTTAAAAGCAGGGCAGACGATAACATATACACACACACACAGGTGTTAAAAGCAGGGCAGACATGAACACACACACAGGTGTTAAAAGCAGGGCAGACGATAACACACACACACAGGTGTTAAAAGCAGGGCAGACGAAAACACACACACAGGTGTTAAAAGCAGGGCAGACGATAACATACACACACACACACACAGGTGTTAAAAGCAGGGCAGACGATAACATACACATACACACAGGTGTTAAAAGCAGGGCAGGTGTTAAAAGCAGGGCAGACGATAACATACACACACACAGGTGTTAAATGCAGGGCAGACGAAAACACACACACACACACACACACAAACACACACACACACACACATACACACACACACACACAGGTGTTAAAAGCAGGGCAGACGATAACATACACACACACACACAGGTGTTAAAAGCAGGGCAGACGATAACACACACACAGGTGTTAAAAGCAGGGCAGACGATAACATACACATACACACAGGTGTTAAAAGCAGGGCAGATGATAACACACAAACAGGTGTTAAAAGCAGGGCAGACGATAACATATACACACACACACAGGTGTTAAAAGCAGGGCAGACGATAACATACACATACACACAGGTGTTAAAAGCAGGGCAGATGATAACACACACACAGGTGTTAAAAGCAGGGCAGATGATAACACACACACACATGTGTTAAAAGCAGGGCAGACGATAACACACACACACACAGGTGTTAAAAGCAGGGCAGACGATAACATACACACACACACAGGTGTTAAAAGCAGGGCAGACGATAACACACACACATGTGTTAAAAGCAGGGCAGACGATAACACACACACATGTGTTAAAAGCAGGGCAGACGATAACATACACGCACACAGGTGTTAAAAGCAGGGCAGACGATAACACACACACAGGTGTTAAAAGCAGGGCAGACGATAACACACACACAGGTGTTAAAAGCAGGGCAGACGATAACATACACACAGGTGTAAAAAAGCAGGGCAGACGATAACACACACACAGGTGTTAAAAGCAGGGCAGACGATAACACACACACAGGTGTTAAAAGCAGGGCAGACGATAACACACACACAGGTGTTAAAAGCAGGGCAGACGATAACACACACACACAGGTGTTAAAAGCAGGGCAGATGATAACACACACACAGGTGTTAAAAGCAGGGCAGACGATAACACACACACACACACAGGTGTTAAAAGCAGGGCAGACGATAACACACACACAGGTGTTAAAAGCAGGGCAGATGATAACATACACAGGTGTTAAAAGCAGGGCAGACGATAACACACACACACACACAGGTGTTAAAATGAGGGCAGACGATAACACACACACACAGGTTTTAAAAGCAGGGCAGACGATAACACACACACAGGTGTTAAAAGCAGGGCAGACGATAACATACACAGGTGTTAAAAGCAGGGCAGACGATAACATACACAGGTGTTAAAAGCAGGGCAGACGATAACATACACAGGTGTTAAAAGCAGGGCAGACGATAACATACACACACACAGGTGTTAAAAGCATGGCAGACGATAACACACACACACACAGGTGTTAAAAGCAGGGCAGACGATAACACACACACACACAGGTGTTAAAAGCAGGGCAGACGATAACACACACACACACACACACACACAGGTGTTAAAAGCAGGGCAGACGATAACACACACACAGGTGTTAAAAGCAGGGCAGACGATAACACACACAGTGTTAAAAGCAGGTGACGATAAACACACACACAGGTGTTAAAAAGCAGGGCAGACGATAACACACACACAGGTGTTAAAAGCAGGGCAGACGATAACACACACACAGGTGTTAAAAGCAGGGCAGACGATAACACACACAGTGTTAAAAGCAGGGCAGACGATAACACACACACACAGGTGTTAAAAGCAGGGCAGACGATAACACACACACACACAGGTGTTAAAAGCAGGGCAGATGATAACACACACACACAGGTGTTAAAAGCAGGGCAGACGATAACACACACACACACAGGTGTTAAAAGCAGGGCAGACGATAACACACACACACACACACACACAGGTGTTAAAAGCAGGGCAGACGATAACACACACACACACAGGTGTTAAAAGCAGGGCAGACGATAACACACACACAGGTGTTAAAAGCAGGGCAGACGATAACACACACACACAGGTGTTAAAAGCAGGGCAGACGATAACATACACAGTACACAGGTGTTAAAAGCAGGGCAGACGATAACACACACACACAGGTGTTAAAAGCAGGGCAGGCGATAACATACACGGACACAGGTGTTAAAAGCAGGGCAGACGATAACACACACACAGGTGTTAAAAGCAGGGCAGACGATAACACACACACAGGTGTTAAAAGCAGGGCAGACGATAACACACACACAGGTGTTAAAATAGGGCAGACGATAACACACACACACAGGTGTTAAAAGCAGGGCAGACGATAACACACACACAGGTGTTAAAAGCAGGGCAGACGATAACACACACACACAGGTGTTAAAAGCAGGGCAGACGATAACACACACACAGGTGTTAATAGCAGGGCAGACGATAAC
Source organism: Oncorhynchus keta (assembly GCF_023373465.1). NCBI lineage: Eukaryota > Metazoa > Chordata > Actinopteri > Salmoniformes > Salmonidae > Oncorhynchus > Oncorhynchus keta. The sequence continues at coordinate 27,714,797 of NC_068428.1, forward strand.
ACACACAGGTGTTAAAAGCAGGGCAGACGATAACACACACAGGTGTTAAAAGCAGGGCAGACGATAACACACACACACAGGTGTTAAAAGCAGGGCAGACGATAACACACACACAGGTGTTAAAAGCAGGGCAGACGATAACACACACACACACACAGTGTTAAAAGCAGGGCAGACGATAACACACAAACAGGTGTTAAAAGCAGGGCAGACGATAACATACACAGGTGTTAAAAGCAGTACACAGGTGTTAAAAGCAGGGCAGACGATAACACACACACACAGGTGTTAAAAGCAGGGCAGGCGATAACATACACGGACACAGGTGTTAAAAGCAGGGCAGACGATAACACACACACAGGTGTAAAAAAGCAGGGCAGACGATAACACACACACAGGTGTTAAAAGCAGGGCAGACGATAACACACACACAGGTGTTAAAAGTAGGGCAGACGATAACACACACACACAGGTGTTAAAAGCAGGGCAGATGATAACACACACATACATACACAGGTGTTAATAGCAGGGCAGACGATAACATACACAGGTGTTAAAAGCAGGGCAGACGATAACATACACACACACAGGTGTTAAAAGCATGGCAGACGATAACACACACACAGGTGTAAAAGCAGGGCAGACGATAACACACACACAGGTGTTAAAAGCAGGGCAGACGATAACACACACACAGGTGTTAAAAGCAGGGCAGACGATAACACACACACACAGGTGTTAAAAGCAGGGCAGACGATAACACACACACAGGTGTTAAAAGCAGGGCAGACGATAACACACACACACAGGTGTTAAAAGCAGGGCAGATGATAACACACACACAGGTGTTAATAGCAGGGCAGACGATAACACACACACACAGGTGTTAAAAGCAGGGCAGACGATAACACACACACAGGTGTTAAAAGCAGGGCAGACGATAACACACACACAGGTGTTAAAAGTAGGGCAGACGATAACACACACACACAGGTGTTAAAAGCAGGGCAGACGATAACACACACACACAGGTGTTAAAAGCAGGGCAGACGATAACACACACACACAGGTGTTAAAAGCAGGGCAGACGATAACACACACACAGGTGTTAAAAGCAGGGCAGACGATAACACACACACACAGGTGTTAAAAGCAGGGCAGACGATAACACACACACAGGTGTTAAAAGCAGGGCAGACGATAACACACACACACAGGTGTTAAAAGCAGGGCAGACGATAACACACACACAGGTGTTAAAAGCAGGGCAGACGATAACACACACACACAGGTGTTAAAAGCAGGGCAGACGATAACATACACAAACACACAGGTGTTAAAAGCAGGGCAGACGATAACATACACATACACACAGGTGTTAAAATCAGGGCAGACGATAACACACACACACACACACACACAGGTGTTAAAAGCAGGGCAGACGATAACACACACACAGGTGTTAAAAGCAGGGCAGACGATAACACACACAGTGTTAAAAGCAGGGCAGACGATAACACACACACAGGTGTTAAAAGCAGGGCAGACGATAACACACACAGGTGTTAAAAGCAGGGCAGACGATAACACACACACAGGTGTTAAAAGCAGGGCAGACGATAACACACACAGTGTTAAAAGCAGGGCAGACGATAACACACACAGGTGTTAAAAGCAGGGCAGATGATAACACACACACACACAGGTGTTAAAATCAGGGCAGACGATAACACACACACACAGGTTTTAAAAGCAGGGCAAACGATAACACACACACAGGTGTTAAAAGCAGGGCAGACGATAACACACACACGTGTTAAAAGCAGGGCAGACGATAACACACACACACACACAGGTGTTAAAAGCAGGGCAGACGATAACACACACACACACAGGTGTTAAAAGCAGGGCAGACGAAAACACACACACAGGTGTTAAAAGCAGGGCAGACGATAACATACACACAGGTGTTAAAAGCAGGGCAGACGATAACATACACAGGTGTTAAAAGCAGGGCAGACGATAACATACACAGGTGTTAAAAGCAGGGCAGACGATAACATACACAGGTGTTAAAAGCAGGGCAGACGATAACATACACACACACACACAGGTGTTAAAAGCATGGCAGACGATAACACACACACACACAGGTTTTAAAAGCAGGGCAAACGATAACACACACACACACAGGTTTTAAAAGCAGGGCAGACGATAACACACACACACACAGGTTTTAAAAGCAGGGCAGACGATAACACACACACACACAGGTGTTAAAATCAGGGCAGACGATAACATACACACACACACAGGTTTTAAAAGCAGGGCAGACGATAACACACACAGAGGTGTTAAAAGCAGGGCAGACGATAACACACACACACAGGTGTTAAAAGCAGGGCAGACGATAACACACACAGGTTTTAAAAGCAGGGCAGACGATAACACACACAGAGGTGTTAAAAGCAGGGCAGATGATAACACACACACACAGGTGTTAAAAGCAGGGCAGATGATAACACACACACACAGGTGTTAAAAGCAGGGCAGACGATAACACACACACAGATGTTAAAAGCAGGGCAGACGATAGCACACACACACACACAGGTGTTAAAAGCAGGGCAGACGATAACATACACAGGTGTTAAAAGCAGTACACAGGTGTTAAAAGCAGGGCAGACGATAACATACACACACACAGGTGTTAAAGCAGGGCAGACGATAACATACACACACACACAGGTGTTAAAGCAGGGCAGACGATAACATACACACACACACAGGTGTTAAAGCAGGGCAGACGATAACATACACACACACACAGGTGTTAAAGCAGGGCAGATGATAACATACACACACACACAGGTGTTAAAGCAGGGCAGACGATAACATACACACACACACAGGTGTTAAAGCAGGGCAGATGATAACATACACACACACAGGTGTTAAAGCAGGGCAGATGATAACATACACACACACACAGGTGTTAAAGCAGGGCAGATGATAACATACACACACAGGTGTTAAAGCAGGGCAGATGATAACATACACACACAGGTGTTAAAGCAGGGCAATTGAATTGTTGGTGCCAACATGGCTCATTTGAATTCATTGAGCACCTATTAGTAAGCTTGTGGTTTGTGGTAACAGATGTGTAACAGATGTGATTCAGACAGATGTATATTCTGACCTGTATGTTTTTCTGTTTTTTTCAGGAGATGGAGAGGAAAGTCCAGAATTTCATTACATTCCTGTGAGACTCGGCGAGACAGTCAGGTTGACCCTGATTTAGACTCTGAACACACACACACGCGAGAGGGACAGAGACCAGCCTTTGGGCCAAGTCCTTACACACAGAGCAAATACATAGCCCTGGTCTTAACGTAAACGACAGAACAAGGAAAAATAAAGACCAAGGAGAAAAAGAGGAGATTTCTATGGTGCTATAGTCTCAGGTACCCTGGTCGGACCCAGACCCAGTCTACAACCAAACGGACTCATGGACATGCGCACACAGGAATGATGAAAAGGGTGTCGCTGGTGCTATCCTAATCCATGGGGCTCTGGGGAGTAACTGACCAACAAAACAGATTGGGTGATGTCATATCTCAATACGGCCTACTTTTGAACTGAGCACACACACAGACTACATGTGTGCTTAGTTATACACACACACACACACACGGTAATCCCAGGCACAGATGTCACCAGCAGTGTGTGTGCAGTTAGCTAGGAGGTTGAGGCAGTCTCCTGTTTCATTACCATTGCCGAGCCCATCTCTCAGTACTGTACTGAATCAGCATCATAGGCCAGTCATCTCATAGATACAACAGCTTACAGATCATACTGAGTCATTCAAACAGCCTGGTTTGATTAGCATCTGGCTCTAATCAATCCATAGATTTTTGATTGATATGGCTCTAATAACCACCCTTCGCCCAATGTCCATTAAATGTTTTGAACGTGACGATACAGTTAGTTCATATTGCACTGGTGGCCCAGAATCAGAGACATCCATTACATATGGATACAGAAAGATATGGCTGCGGTTAGAATCAATTGATTACAAAAACATGAAATCCCCCTTGATAATAAAACGTGTTACTGGAATGAATCAACAGAAACTAAGGAAGCGTTTTGTTTTTTAGCTTTTCAGTGGTAGCTGAATCACATCTGTCTGGAACTTTCCGTTTTCTTCAACACAAGCTGTGCCCTGCTAGTTTTTATTTCCCATCCACTCCAAACTAACTGGAAGCGATTATAATTGGACACTTGTAGTTTGCACTGCCTAGCATGTGCCTTATTTAACCCCCAATGAACTTTAATATTTCTGAAAGAATGTTTTTTATCAACTGCTCTGTTAAGTGTAGTGCAGTGGGTTCGATGTCGGCATTTCCCCCTTACTAACCACAGATCTAGGATCAGTTCACCCAACTATAACCTTTTGTGGGGGATAATATCTGACCTAGGACCAGAGGTCACTTCTACAGTACCAAACTCAGGATAGTCACAGTAGGAAAGCAGATCTGTCTTTTCCTGCCCAGATGGAAGGGGGACAGCAGGGATTTTATTACTTTCATGTGGATGGAGGTGTAAAAAAATGTGGTGCCAATTTTCCCCAATTAGGTGCGACTACGCCTAACGTTTTCCAATTTTATACGATACGTTGGTAACAATGTTTGGGTTGTTATTGCATTGATTGTGAAGCTTCTGATGATGAACAAGGCCATTCTGTTGAGGTTAGAACAGCATTATATTGTTTAATTAATTTTGTTTTTGGATTGTCTACGCCTGAAGGTAGTGGGAAGGTTGTAATCCGCTATGGTCTATCCATGTTCATCTTGTGGTAAAGATATATGCATTTGCTTTTCTTCTTGGCTTTCCTTGGCCATGGATAAGTCCATGTTTTGACCAGAGTCAGCCGTTGGGTCAAACAGACAACCCTTTCTCATTCAAATCATTCTTAACACCAGGGTTCTAACTCAACTCAGGTCCTGGCGAACTACTAGGTGTACAGGCTTTTGTTCCAAATAAACCTGGTCTTCAATCTGGATCACAATTGGGCTGTAACAAAATCCTAGTAGCTCTAAGATTGGAGAGTTGTAAAGCCCTGCTTTATGCTGGTCCAACCCCTGATGCTCTCCCCCCCAACTCCCCCTCTGCCTTCTCTTGGATCGCTGGGTGAAGATTTAAAAGTTAATAATTTAAGAATATGCAAACTAGCATTTTGAGGCCTAAGCATTGGACTACTGCAGAGAGAGAAACAAAGCTACCTCAGCTTAATTTATTATAATGCTATGACAAACCGTTTACTGGGTGCACAGTATTAGGCAATGTTCCAAACTATCGTCGCAACTCTCATACTGCTAAGGTACTGGATCATCAGCACAAGTTCTGTGACTGCTGCGGTAACACTAGTTTGTTTGGTTGTCTTTATTGCATTTGAGCCGAGACAAAACATACAGCATTTAAGTTCAAGCAAATGTCAAACTGTATATTTCGGTTCTGCAGACAGTCGTCCTAAGATTGCTTTCCTTTCAGATCGTACTACACTATTTTACAGGCTATTGCGATTCTTCTGTCCATCTAACCACAATCTCGACGTGTTTGCAGACTCATCTTTCGTTTTTTTATTTATTAACATAATTATTCAACAAGTTTGTCTTAATATCCATTAACTGTCTTTGTATATTTGAAAATTTAACAAATTGGGAAGAGTTGTTACTCAGTGATTTGATCTTAGTGCCGAGGTAGACAGTTTTGGAGCATAAAGGAGGTGACAGGTGTCTCAGGTTTCTTCAGGCTACACTTATTCCATTGTGATGTTGTTTTTTTCTTGTTTAGTGGTTATGGACTGTGGCATACTGGACGAGGCTAACGTTGACTCATCAGAATTTTTACCTCAAATACAATAGTGTGTTGGACTCAATTTGGCCACCAAGTAAAATAGTTTTTCAGCATTGGGGAATAAAATGTTATGTTCGTTTGGACAAACAACCAATTTTTGTCTGGTATTAAACGATTTAGTCCAGTATGCGCGCAATTCTCCATCACAACTTAATTTTATCTGGGATTCATTTAGTATGTTTTTTTCTGTAGCATCACCATGTTTAATTTTTTCTTTGAGGTTTTAGTGTATTGAACATCCTTTTCCCCATTTAAGTGTTACTTCAGTGTGTTATATTTTAAATGAAACCTTTACTGTATTTCTGAAATAAACTGCTGTGATAAACTTGAATAAAGGTGCAAATTGTGCAGTGCTTCCATTTCCGCAGTGAACATGCCTGTCAAACGACTATCATTTTGGCTTTGAAACTGAAACATTGATTTTAAGGTAACTAGTCTCGATTCAATCTGTATCGCTGAAGTTCATCTTCACAGCATGATTGAAATTTAGAGGCAAGTTTCCCACAGCGGTAAACACTGATATGTTGGCTCAATCAAAATGTACATTTACACTCCAGATTGAATGGAGCCCTCGTAAGAAAAGACTAGGGCTGGATTCAAACCCAGCGATTTCCGGTATTAGGTTGATTGGATAGCAAGTCACCATCAGCCGATAATTGTAAAGAACTGTTTTACTGAAGGTGTTGCTTGCACATCGCTGGACAACTCCACACAAACAATGACTCAACCATATGTATTTTTTATTTTGGGTACAGACATACAATTTTTTTTTTGTCCAACCTAGCACTTTTCTAAAAACATTTATACAGAATCACCTTTTAAAATATACATTTCCTCCCGGTATTTACAGAATGCCCCCCTCCCCCACCCAACACCGGAGCTCGTGGGTCTCAATGATATACAAATAAATTGCCTTCAGAAAGTATTTACATCCCTTGACTTATTCCACATTGTTATGTAGTGGGATTAAAATGGATTTTGTCTAAGAATTCTCTATCGTAGAATTTATGAAAAACAACCATTCAAATTAACCACTAATTGCACATTTTTACTCCAGAACACTTGACATTTCAGCTTTTATTTTGTAAACACTTCTACACGCAATACCATATGTGGAAAAGGTGAAGGGGTATAAATAGTTTGAAGGCACTGCGCGACAAATTTCCGATTGATCCGACATATGCAGCCTCCATGAACCTTGCCTTTCAATTTATGTAGCGCAGGTGAAACAGTTTGATCCTTGAGCCACGGGTGGTTATTGTGCTTTGGCTGCGTGGAGGAGAAATGCCCCGTTGGAGTGTCTGATGTCAAGATGCAGGGCCACCCTACCTTCAGTGCTGCCAGTTAAGTCATCTTTCTGGCCCAGAAAGAAACCAAGTATCCAATGTGTCCTTATAAACCCGGGGGGACATCCAGAGAAAAACAAGGCTGCTCCTTCTCATCATAGTTGTTTCTAAAACCCTGCATCTCTCCTGTCCTTACGCCACTACGGAATGTCCTCATACTTTTTACCTCCGTAACAGAAACCACTAAGTGACAACAAAGACTGGGATGGCTTTTAATATACTTGAGTCAGGAACACAAAGGGCCTTTCAAGTTCAATTGAAGGGACAGAATTAAAAATCAAACCAAAGACTAGTTAGCAAGAAGCTGGGAACTACAAACCAAGGAGCACCCCTGTGCCAATATAATGAGGGGATATTTTGGCAATTAGATCCTTTATCTACTTCCCCAGAGTCAGATGAGCTTGTAGATCCTGTGTCGTGTATGAAGGAAGTTGGAGGTGCTAACGCTAGTTATCAAACTGGACACAGAAACATGGTATCCACAAGTTCATCTGATTCTGGGGATGTAGATAAAGAGCCTAAATGCCAAAATCCAGACAAATTCCTTTAAGCTATACTTTATAATACATACAGTAGCTTAGGCACCAGCTCCTAACATGGCAGAGTGGTTCAAGATAAGATGTCTACATTCTGCATGGGGGGGTGTTAAGACAACAATGCTGGCATCAAGTCCTGGGGGTGTTGTAGTTGGATAGTCCGGTGCTGACTGGTTGACCCCCAAAAGCTGCACAGTGTCCTGTCCCAACCAGACTGGTCAGGGGTGAGTTTCCCAAAAGCTTCATAGCAAACATGGCACTTTTTTCTCTAAACAACCCAGGTCCACAGCAGAGAGAAGAAACAATAATTGTCAAATCTATGTTTCACTAAATGAACTTTGCTGTTCTACGAGTGCCGTGGTCTGGGTAGAGAGAGACAAACTGCCACATTGGCTAGCTTTCTGGAAACTCATTCATCCCCCTGAGACAAATAGAAACCGGTCTCAGCCACTCTGGATGTACTTCTTGATGACGACACAGCCATGTCTGAAGAGAGGGCAGGGCAGCGACTGGAGGAGCGTCCAGTTGTTAGTGAGGGGGTCAAAGGTCTCCATGTTACCCAGTGCAGGACCCTCGCTGCTCACGATGCCCCCCGTCGCATAGATCTTACCATCCAGGATCACCGCACTGCAGAGAGAAACAAACAAAATATAGATCAAAGTTGTTCATTTTAATGAAGTTATTCATGATCAAAACATGTCCCGGAATAAATCCATTGAGATACATCTAGTGTCTATGACAACACATACATTAAAGATGGAATCCGTAGCAGTGAAACTGCCACGTCAGTTTGCAACATAAAGACGTTACCTCAAACAACGAACATTGTTTAATTCCCCGCAGCATCATTCACACGTGATAGAACAGCAGTATATAGCCACCATGAAGATCTCTTAGCAGGATGCTCCTCTGCCCCGTTTCAAAAACAAATGTGCCTGGGGCTGACCAGCGGCGCCATCTCAGCTTTAAGCGAAAACATTTTATTTCTTGTTATGGTGTTCCTTGTCCATGTTCAGGTAATTAACAGTAAATTACATTTCCCTAGATGGTGTTCAGACAGCAAGGTTTGGCCTAACGTGCCGGAAATATTCATTAAACATTAAGAGATGGAGAAAGGCAGACAATGAGAGTCAACCCGTTGCTGTGAAGGAAAATTACTGACATTCTCTCAACATAACATCGCTTTCCAAGAGATAATAATGAACTTTGCAGAGGGAGAAAAAGGAATGAAAAAAATATTTTCAAATGGGCTCATTTGATGTGAGGAACAGAATCAGAGGACTGTGTGTAGGGAGGAAGGATTAAAACTTTGCATGTAAGCTGATTACAGTTTTGTAATCTCACTGGGGGCTGGCGCGATCTCTATTTACATTAAGGTACACACACACACAATCACTGAAGGGACCCATGAGATTATTACATAAAGAGTCAATCCAGTCAGAAGGAAAAAGGAAAGCTGATCCAGATGGGACACAGTGCTGGCTAAAGCCTAACTGGGCTGTTAAAGATAAACAAGGAGAATTCAGCCAGGGACTCAGCCACAAGGCCAGGGAAAAGGAAAAATGAAGTGTCCACATTAGTTTATAATGACTGCTGGTGCATGGGGCTGGCTGAGTTAGAGTGTAGTGTATGTGCATCGGTCTGTGTGATCACTAAACTAGCATCAGTCTTATTCAATAAACTGAAAGCAGCTGCTGTTGTGTGGGGGAATAGTTGATCAAGAATTCTGACAGTGTGATGTTGTACATTTACCAGGTAGACTTAGATATGCATGGAAGTGCTCCCTAAATGTATTTAGGAGTCCCTGTCTCAGGTGGGTCCTATACACTAGGCCAGAGTTGGGGATTTGAGACTGGGACTAGAATCTCACTTCAGTCACAAAAATCCAGACTCCTGGTAGACTGATATCAATCAACTCAAGTGTTTCTGCAGGATTCCTGTGGATCCGGTGACATTTCTAATTCAACATGTATAGTGGTGGTTCATGTTAATCCCTTACCTACAGAACTGTCGTGAGTGGTTCATGTTAATCCCTTACCTGCAGAACTGTGGTGAGTGGTTCATGTTAATCCCTTACCTACAGAACTGTCGTGAGTGGTTCATGTTAATCCCTTACCTGCAGAACTGTGGTGAGTGGTTCATGTTAATCCCTTACCTACAGAACTGTCGTGAGTGGTTCATGTTAATCCCTTACCTGCAGAACTGTGGTGAGTGGTTCATGTTAATCCCTTACCTGCAGAACTGTCGTGAGTGGTTCATGTTAATCCCTTACCTGCAGAACTGTCGTGAGTGGTTCATGTTAATCCCTTACCTGCAGAACTGTCGTGAGTGGTTCATGTTAATCCCTTACCTGCAGAACTGTCGTGAGTGGTTCATGTTAATCCCTTACCTGCAGAACTGTCGTGAGTGGTTCATGTTAATCCCTTACCTACAGAACTGTCGTGAGTGGTTCATGTTAATCCCTTACCTGCAGAACTGTCGTGAGTGGTTCATGTTAATCCCTTACCTACAGAACTGTCAGACGTTAATCCCTTACCTACAGAACTGTCGTGAGTGGTTCACGTTAATCCCTTAACTGCAGAACTGTCGTGAGTGGTTCATGTTAATCCTTACCTGCAGAACTGTCGTGAGTGGTTCATGTTAATCCCTTAACTGCAGAACTGTCGTGAGTGGTTCATGTTAATCCCTTACCTGCAGAACTGTGGTGAGTGGTTCATGTTAATCCCTTACCTACAGAACTGTCGTGAGTGGTTCATGTTAATCCCTTACCTGCAGAACTGTGGTGAGTGGTTCATGTTAATCCCTTACCTACAGAACTGTCGTGAGTCGTTCATGTTAATCCCTTACCTGGAACTGTCGTGAGTGGTTCATGTTAATCCCTTACCTACAGAACTGTCGTGAGTGGTTCATGTTAATCCCTACCTGCAGAACTGTGGTGAGTGGTTCATGTTAATCCCTTACCTGCAGAACTGTCGTGAGTGGTTCATGTTAATCCCTTACCTGCAGAACTGTGGAACTGTACAGAACTGTCGTGAGTGGTTCATGTTAATCCCTTACCTGCAGAACTGTGGTGAGTGGTTCATGTTAATCCCTTACCTACAGAACTGTCGTGAGTGGTTCACGTTAATCCCTTACCTACAGAACTGTCGTGAGTGGTTCACGTTAATCCCTTAACTGCAGAACTGTCGTGAGTGGTTCATGTTAATCCCTTACCTGCAGAACTGTCGTGAGTGGTTCATGTTAATCCCTTACCTGCAGAACTGTCGTGAGTGGTTCATGTTAATCCCTTACCTGCAGAACTGTCGTGAGTGGTTCATGTTAATCCCTTACCTACAGAACTGTCGTGAGTGGTTCATGTTAATCCCTTACCTGCAGAACTGTCGTGAGTGGTTCATGTTAATCCCTTACCTACAGAACTGTCGTGAGTGGTTCATGTTAATCCCTTACCTGCAGAACTGTCGTGAGTGGTTCATGTTAATCCCTTACCTACAGAACTGTCGTGAGTGGTTCATGTTAATCCCTTACCTGCAGAACTGTCGTGAGTGGTTCATGTTAATCCCTTACCTGCAGAACTGTCGTGAGTGGTTCATGTTAATCCCTTACCTGCAGAACTGTGGTGAGTGGTTCACGTTAATCCCTTACCTGCAGAACTGTCGTGAGTGGTTCACGTTAATCCCTTACCTACAGAACTGTCGTGAGTGGTTCACGTTAATCCCTTACCTGCAGAACTGTCGTGAGTGGTTCACGTTAATCCCTTACCTGCAGAACTGTCGTGAGTGGTTCACGTTAATCCCTTACCTACAGAACTGTCGTGAGTGGTTCACGTTAATCCCTTACCTGCAGAACTGTTGTGAGTGGTTCATGTTAATCCCTTACCTGCAGAACTGTCGTGAGTGGTTCATGTTAATCCCTTACCTACAGAACTGTCGTGAGTGGTTCATGTTAATCCCTTACCTGCAGAACTGTCGTGAGTGGTTCATGTTAATCCCTTACCTGCAGAACTGTCGTGAGTGGTTCATGTTAATCCCTTACCTGCAGAACTGTGGTTCACGTTAATCCCTTAACTGCAGAACTGGTTCATGTTAATCCCTTACCTGCAGAACTGTGGTGAGTGGTTCATGTTAATCCCTTACCTACAGAACTGTCGTGAGTGGTTCATGTTAATCCCTGCAGAACTGTCGTGAGTGGTTCATGTTAATCCCTTACCTGCAGAACTGTGGTGAGTGGTTCATGTTAATCCCTTACCTGCAGAACTGTCGTGAGTGGTTCATGTTAATCCCTTACCTACAGAACTGTCGTGAGTGGTTCATGTTAATCCCTTACCTGCAGAACTGTCGTGAGTGGTTCATGTTAATCCCTTACCTGCAGAACTGTCGTGAGTGGTTCATGTTAATCCCTTACCTGCAGAACTGTCGTGAGTGGTTCATGTTAATCCCTTACCTACAGAACTGTCGTGAGTGGTTCATGTTAATCCCTTACCTACAGAACTGTCGTGAGTGGTTCATGTTAATCCCTTACCTACAGAACTGTCGTGAGTGGTTCATGTTAATCCCTTACCTACAGAACTGTCGTGAGTGGTTCATGTTAATCCCTTACCTGCAGAACTGTCGTGAGTGGTTCATGTTAATCCCTTACCTGCAGAACTGTCGTGAGTGGTTCATGTTAATCCCTTACCTGCAGAACTGTCGTGAGTGGTTCATGTTAATCCCTTACCTACAGAACTGTAATGTTAATCCCTTACCTGCAGAACTGTCGTGAGTGGTTCATGTTAATCCCTTACCTACAGAACTGGTGGTTCATGTTAATCCCTTACCTACAGAACTGTAATGTTAATCCCTTACCTGCAGAACTGTCGTGAGTGGTTCATGTTAATCCCTTACCTGCAGAACTGTCGTGAGTGGTTCATGTTAATCCCTTACCTGCAGAACTGTGGTGAGTGGTTCATGTTAATCCCTTACCTACAGAACTGTTGTGAGTGGTTCATGTTAATCTCTTACCTGCAGAACTGTCGTGAGTGGTTCACGTTAATCCCTTAACTGCAGAACTGTCGTGAGTGGTTCATGTTAATCCCTTACCTGCAGAACTGTGGTGAGTGGTTCATGTTAATCCCTTACCTACAGAACTGTCGTGAGTGGTTCATGTTAATCCCTTACCTACAGAACTGTCGTGAGTGGTTCATGTTAATCCCTTACCTACAGAACTGTCGTGAGTGGTTCATGTTAATCCCTTACCTACAGAACTGTCGTGAGTGGTTCATGTTAATCCCTTACCTACAGAACTGTCGTGAGTGGTTCATGTTAATCACTTACCTGCAGAACTGTCGTGAGTGGTTCATGTTAATCCCTTACCTGCAGAACTGTCGTGAGTGGTTCATGTTAATCCCTTACCTGCAGAACTGTCGTGAGTGGTTCATGTTAATCCCTTACCTGCAGAACTGTCGTGAGTGGTTCACGTTAATCCCTTACCTGCAGAACTGTCGTGAGTGGTTCATGTTAATCCCTTACCTGCAGAACTGTCGTGAGTGGTTCATGTTAATCCCTTACCTGCAGAACTGTCGTGAGTGGTTCATGTTAATCCCTTACCTGCAGAACTGTCGTGAGTGGTTCACGTTAATCCCTTAACTGCAGAACTGTCGTGAGTGGTTCACGTTAATCCCTTACCTGCAGAACTGTCGTGAGTGGTTCATTAATCCCTTACCTGCAGAACTGTAATCCCTTACCTGCAGAACTGTCGTGAGTGGTTCATGTTAATCCCTTACCTACAGAACTGTCGTGAGTGGTTCAAATCCCTTACCTGCAGAACTGTCGTGAGTGGTTCATGTTAATCCCTTACCTACAGAACTGTCGTGAGTGGTTCATGTTAATCCCTTACCTGCAGAACTGTCGTGAGTGGTTCATGTTAATCCCTTACCTACAGAACTGTCGTGAGTGGTTCATGTTAATCCCTTACCTGCAGAACTGTCGTGAGTGGTTCATATTAGGTCCGGCTTTGATGTTTCCCTTGTCCGGGTCATAGATGGTGGTGGCGCGGGCGTATGCTCCTCCCAGAATAAACATGTGTCCGTTCAGAGTGACTGCCGGGGCGTATTTATTATCTGTACAACAAACACAGAGATACACAAGATTAACAGATAGGGAGGTAGAAGATTTAGAATGGGGTGAAGGAGAGAAAGATCTTTAAAAGCCAGAGATGGATAGACGTTGAAAAGTAGACTAAAACAGATGTTTATGTTTGAATTGTATTTTCCTCCGGCAGAACGTCCCAGGCTAGAACGGCAAGATTCTGTTTTACATTTATTCTTCAGTCTACAGCTGCAAAATCACATGGACATTCCTCATATCACTTCCCTGAGTACCAGGCTCAAGACAAGAAAAATATGGTTTTGGGAAATGTACATTTTACAGTGACCGGATAACAGAGTTCATTAATCGACCCCGCCCCGCCCACACACACTTGGTCAAGACCAATCAATGTACAACACATCGACAGACCAATCATCTTTCAAATTACAGCTGGCCAATTTCTGACTTGATGAATAATGCAGATATCCCCGTGTAGCATTTGGTTTTTCACTTCCATCCACCACACGTGCCACATCCCCTTCAGTGACTAAAGACAGATGGGTTTCATTCAAATCACATCTCGCCAGGCGTAAGTGACGACAGTCATTCAGCTCTCTCTATGTGACACTCAGAACCCGGGGCCCTGTCATGATCTGTAACATAACCAGATTTCAGCTGGCGGGTGGGCGTGGCCTTCTTTTTTGTGTGTGTGTGTCAGAGACAGAGGGATTGTATCAAGTGTCTCCAGAGACAAAATACAAAGTTCTTCCCTGGGGACTGTTCTACTGTTCTACTGTTCTGCTTTAACAGATACCCTGTTTCCCTTCACTGCCTCAGATGAGCTTCTCAACTTCTCATACGAAGGTCTTGGAGCACTATTTAAAGTGCCTTTTTCCCCAGTGTACTCCTATATACACTGCCTTATATTCCCAGTGTACTCCTATATATACTGCCTTATATTCCCAGTGTACTCCTATATACACTAGAGGTCGGCCGATTTCAAGTTTTCACAACAAGTCGGTAATCAGTATTTTTGGACACCGATTTGCCAATTTGATTTATTTATATATTTTTTTACACCTTTATTTAACCAGGCAAGTCAGTTAAGAACACATTCTTATTTTCAATGACGGCCTAGGAACAGTGGGTTAACTGCTTTGTTCAGGGGCAGAACGACATTTTTACCTTGTTAGCTCGGGGATTTGTTTTTGCAACATTCCGGTTACGAGTCCAACGCTCTAACCACCCGCCTTACATTGCACTCCACGAGGAGCCTGCATGGCAGGCTGACTACCTGTTACATGAGGACAGCAAGAAGCCTCGGTTAGTTGCTAGCTAGCATTAAACTGATCTGATAAAAAAATATATGTATCTTAACATAACCACTAGTTAACTACACATGGTTGATGATATTACTAGTTTAACTAGCTTGTCCTGCGTTGCATATAATCGATGCAGTGGCCGTTAATTTCTCATTGAATCACAGCCTACTTTGCCAAACGGGTGATGACTTAACAAGAGCATTTGTGTAAAAAGCACTGTCGTTGCACCAATGTACCATAAACATCAATGCCTTTCTTTAAAATCAATACACAAGTATATATTTTTACACCTGCATATTTACTTAATATTACCTGCTAACATTAATTTCTTATAACTATGACAATTGTGTCACTTGTCTTGCGTTCTGTGCAAGCAGTCAGGGTATATGCAGCAGTTTGGGCCGCCCGGCTCGTTGCGAACTGTGCTAAGTCCATTTATTCCTAACAAAGGCCGTAATTAATTTGCCAGAATTGTCCATAATTATGACATAACATTAAAGGTTGTACAATGTAACATCAATATTTATACTTAGGGATGCCTTCCGTTAGATAAAATACGGAAAGGTTCCGTATTTCACTGAAAGAATAAACGTTTTGTTTTCGAAATGATAGTTTCCGGATTCTACCATTTTAATGACCAAAGGTTAGTATTTCTGTGTGTTATGTTATAATTAAGTGTATGATTTGATAGAGCAGTCTGACTGAGCAGTGGTAGGCAGCAGCAGGCTCGTAAGCATTCATTCAAACAGCACTTTCCTGCATTTGCCAGCAGCTCTTCGCTGTGCTTCAAGCATTGCGCGGGTTATGACTTCAAGCCTCTCAACTCCCGAGATTAGGCTGGTGTTACCGATGTGAAATGGCTAGCTAGTTAGCGGTGTGCACGCTAGTAGTGTTTCAATCGGTGACATCACTCACTCTGAGACTTGGAGTAGTTGTTCCCCTTGCTCTGCATGGGTAACGCTGCTTCGAGGGTGGCTGTTGTTGATGCGTTCCTGGTTCGAGCCCAGGTAGCGGCGAGGAGAGGGACGGAAGCTATACTGTTACACTGGCAATACTAAAGTGCCTATAAGAACATCCAATAGTCAAAGGTATATGAAATACAAATGGTATAGAGAGAAATAGTCCTACAACAAAAAACTTTTTACCTGGGAATATTGAAGACTCGTGTTAACTTCTTGGTGACAGGGGGCAGTATTTTCACATCCGGATGAAATGCATGCCCAAATTCAACTGCCTGCTACTCATCCCCAGAAGATATGCATAGTATTAGTAGATTTGAATACAAACCACTCTGAAGTTTCTAAAACTGTTTGAATCATGTCTGTGAGTATAACAGAACTTACTTAGCAAGCGAAACCCCCCATTGAAAAGAGGTCACTTTTCATTGGGAATCCAGATTTCTAAGGGAACTTCTTGCAGTTCCTATCGCTTCCACTGGATGTCAACAGTCTTTAGAAATTGGTTGAGGTTATTCCTTTGTGTAATGAAGAAGTATGGCCATTTTGAACGAGGGTCACTTGAAGTGTACTGTTTGATAGAGGTGCGTGACCAGAAAGCTAGCTTCAGTTTGTTTTCTTCCTGGATTGAATACAGATCATTCCACCTTCAATTGTATCGATTATTTACTTTTTAAAAATACCTAAAGTTGTATTACAAAAGTAGTTTGAAATGTTTTGACAACGTTTGCAGGTAACTTCTGAGATATTTTGTCGTCACGTTGAGCAAGTTGGATCCAGTGTTTTCCTGGACAAACGCGCCAAATAAATGGACATTTTGGATATATAGACGGAATTAATCGAACAAAAGGACCATTTGTGATGTTTATGGGACATAGAGTGCCAATAGGTAAGGTAAGGCATGAATTATATTTTTATTTCTGCGCTTTGTGTCACGCCTGCAGGGTTGAAATATGGTTTCTCTCTTTGTTTATGGAGGTGCTATCCTCAGATAATAGCATAGTTTGCTTTCGCTGAAATCTGACATGTTGGCTGGATTCACAACAAGTGTAGCTTTAATTTGCTATCTTGCATGTGTGATTTAATTAAAGTTTGATTTTTATAGTAATTTATTTGAATTTGGCGCTCTGCATTTTCCCTGGCTTATGGCCAGGTGAGACGCTAGCGTCCCACATATCCCAGAGAGGTTAAAAGGAACCACCAGCTTTCATATGTTCTGAGCAAGGAACTTAAACGTTCGCTTTTTTACATGGCACATATTGCACTTCCTCCAACACTTTGTTTTTGCATTATTTTAACCAAATTGAACATGATTCATAATTTATTTGAGGCTAAATTGATTTTATTGATGTGTTATATTAAGTTAAAATAAGTGTTCATTCAGTATTGTTGTAATTGTCATTATTACAAATACATGTTTTTTTTTTTTTTTAAATAGGCCGGCTTTTTTTGGTCTTCCAATAATTGGTTTTGGCGTTAAAAATCCTGAATCGGTCGACCACTAATATACACGGCCTTATATTCCCATGAACTCCTATATACTGCCTTATATTCCCAGTGAACTCCTATATACTGCCTTATATTCCCAGTGAACTCCTATATACTGCCTTATATTCCCATGAACTCCTATATACTGCCTTATATTCCCAGTGAACTCCTATATACTGCCTTATATTCCCAGTGAACTCCTATATACTGCCTATATACTGCCAGAAACGGCCAACTGCTTTCTTCTGGAAAATGTGAAGTCCAAGATGGACAAAGGGGGTGCTGTTGGGGCTGTGTTTCTGGACCTAAGGAAGGCTTTTGATACTGTTAACCATGATATTCTCATCACAAAGTACAACTTTTCCCCTGTCCATTTAGTACAAAGCGACTTTCATGTGTGCATACATTCTACCCCCGGAATTGAACCCACTACCCTGGCGTTACAAGCCTGCTGAGCTAGATGCCTTGATGGATGAAATCATACCTTGAAGGCAGAACTCAGTGTGTCAGAGTGAGCAATGAGCTGTCGCCCACTCGTAGCTATGATGTGGGCGTGCCCCAAGGGTCAATACTGGGGCCCCTCCTGTTCAGCCTGTACATTAATGATCTGCCTTCTGTCTGTACTGGGTCTGAAGTTCAAATGTATGCATATGATACAGTGATATATGTGCATGCAAAGAGCAAACAACAAGCTGCACAAGAACTCACTACTGTAATGGTCCAGGTTACAAAGTGGCTCAGTGACTCGTGTTTCCATCTCAATGTGAAAAAAACTGTTTGCATGTTCTTCACAAAGAGGGCAACAGATGCTACTGAGCCAGATGTCTATGTGTCAGGGGAGAAGCTCCAGGTGGTATCCGATTTTAAGTACCTTGGCATCATACTGATTCCAACCTCTTTTAAAAAGCATGTGAAAAAGGTCATTCAAATAACTAAATTCAACCTAGCTAATTTCCGATTTATACGAAATTGTTTGACTACAGAGGTAGCAAAACTGTACTTCAAATCTATGATACTCCCCCACTTAACATACTGCTTGACTAGTTGGGCCCAAGCTTGCTGTACAACATTAAAACCTATTCAGTCTGTCTACAAACAGGCTCTCAAAGTGCTTGATAGGAAGCCCAATAGCCATCATCATTGTCACATCCTTAGAAAGCATGAGCTCTTGAGTTGGGAAAATCTTGTGCAATACACCGACACATGTCTTGTATTCAAGATCCTTAATGGCCTGGCTCCCCTCCACTCAATATTTTTGTTAAACAGAAAACCCAGACATATGGCAGCAGATCCACAAGGTCTGCCATGAGAGGTGACTGTATAGTTCCCCTAAGGAAAAGCACCTTTAGTAAATCTGCATTCTCTGTGAGAGCTTCCCATGTCTGGAATACACTGCCATCAGACACACATAACTGCACCACATATCACACTTTCACAAAATGCTTGAAGACATGGCTAAAGGTCAATCAGATTTGTGAACATGGTCCCTAGCTGTGTGTTGCCGCTTTCCATGTTGTCTGTAGCTTGTGAGGTGTGGAAACACTTTGTTGCTTTTATGAATTTTGTCTTGCTGCTTTTTGTTCTATGTTGCTCTGTCTGTATGCTATGTCTTGCTTGTCCTATGTTGCTCTGTCTGTATGCTATGTCTTGCTTGTTCTATGCTGCTATTGTCTACATTGTAATTGTTTTTAATAACCTGCCCAGGGACTGCGGTTGAAAATTAGCCGGCTGGCTAAAACCAGTACTTTTACTGAAACGTTGATTAATGTGCACTGTCCCTGTAAAAATAAAAAATAAACTCAAACTCAAATATAATGCTTTATATTCCCAGTGTACTCCTATATAATGCCTCATATTCCCAGTGTACTCCTATATAATGCTTTATATTCCCAGTGTACTCCTATATAATGCCTCATATTCCCAGTGTACTCCCATATAATGCCTTATATTCCCAGTGTACTCCTATATAATGCCTCATATTCCCAGTGTAATCCTATATAATTCAGAAGCCTCAAAAAGGCAGCCATCACTAGTAAGTAGTGAGACGTATAAAGCAGAAAGAGCTCCCCTTTTCACTTCTAACACTTCCTTGTTTGTCATGTGACCACAGTGGAGTCAACGGTTGTGTTTTTCACATGTAGGAAGTGACCATCTTTGTAACATGAAACCAGTGGCTCATCTCTGGTCCCACTGTAAACATGGTCGTTTCCTGTCTTATTGTCTCAGTCCAACATCAGCTGGAGAGGGAGCAATAAGAGAAAACGACAAGTAGATTTTAACCAAGTCTGGAAGCAAGCTTTCCAATGTACCTACGGGCCAACTTCGGTATTGCAGAGTAACTGAAATCTGATCCAAAAAAACTCACTCACTCACTCACTCACTCACTCACTCACTCACCACTCACCACCACTCACCACCACCACCACTCACTCACTCACCACCACCACCACCACTCACCACCACTCACCACCACTCACCACTCACTCACTCACCACCACCACCACTCACCACCACCACTCACTCAGCTTCCTTTACACTTACTCACTAGTGTAATTTGCACAATAATTGTTCTGGATCAATTCTCAGGCTTGGGCCAGTAGTGCTTCTCTTGGCTTTTTCCCTTTCTTTCTACTTGATCTTTTTTTCTCTTTCGCCCCCTCCCTCTCCATCTCTTTCTTAGCAGGACACTGGATTAGTGACTGTCTTGAGATAACTGTTCACAGCTTGGGTTGGAGTGTGTGGGACCGTCTGACAGAGCGTGTGTGGATAAACATGTTTGTTAGTGCTTGAGTGAGCACGTGTCTAGAGTAAATCGATGTTGAGGAGTCCACGTTCAGGTAGTGTGAATTTATGTTCCTGCATACGTAAGTGTGTGTATTACTGCATGTGAGTGAGAGCAGGAAAGACTCAGTTGATAAGTGTTGAGTAGGGAGTCCTTTGTTGGAACCATCACTGGGTTACATCCAGGGTCGACAGGCTGCTGTCCTCTACTGCTTTCCAGTCCTTCCTGCACCCTCGCCACAGTCTGTTAGACCATATTCCTTCCTCCTCTCGCTCTCTGCTGCGGATACATTTCTACTGCATGCCTAGTCCCGGGGGATCTTGTGGGCTTAGTTAAGGTGGTGTGTGCACATGTGAATATTCATAGGCTGGGTTTCTGTACAGCACTTTGAGATATCAGCTGATGTACGAAGGGCTATATAAATACATTTGATTTGATTTGAATGTGAATGGAGGGAGGGGGTCGGTGAGGTTGAGTGAACTGTGCTCTCATTCCGCTCTACATTACTGCCATCTCTGCCAAGTTGAGTTCATCATAGTTAGAGACGAGTAAATTAGCGTATAGAGCAGGTAGATTATTGACTCTTACCTATCATGGGTGACTCTATGAAGCTCCAGGAGTTGGTCTGAGGGACGTATGACTGTAGTACCCCTGCAGATCGTCCCGCCTCGTTCACCCCTCCAAACACATACACCTTCCCCCCACACACTGTGGCTGCTGCAGAGTGCACCGGCTTGGGGAGCGGAGACACCATCGCCCACTGGTTGGTTATGGTGTCGTACCTACGGAGAGGAGCAAGACAAGGACTGGTTAGTGATGGTTCATACCCTATCCCGAACCATGAAAAACAGCCCCAGACCATTATTCCTCCTCCACCAAACTTTACAGTTGGCACTATGCATTCTGGCAGGTAGCATTCTCCTGGCACCTGCCAAACCCAGATTAGTCTGTTGGACTGCTAGATGGTGAAGCGTGATTCTGCTCCAGAGTCCAATGGCAGCGAGCTTTACACCACTCCAGCCAACGCATGGTGATCTTAGGCTTGTGTGCGGCTACTCGGCCATGGAACCCCATTTCAAGAAGCTCATGACAAACAGTTCATATATTGACTTTGCTTCCAGAGGCATTTTGGAAATCAGTGGTGAGTGTTACAACCGAGGACAGAATTCTTAACGCGCTTCACACTTCAGAACTCGGCAGCCCCATTCTGTGAGCTTGTGTGGCCTACTACTTTGCGGCTGAGCCGCTGTTGGAACTGAGCTCTTCAGTGAGGGCCATTCTACTTCCAATATTTGTCTATGGAGATTGCATGGCAGTGTGCTCCATTTTTCTGACACCTGTTTGAAGGGGTGTTCACATACTTTTGGTCATGCAGTGTAGTATCACAGGGAGCCAGGCATGAAATTTAACTTTGTGTTAAAGACACAAAGTAATAGATTTTCGGACATTACTGCAAACTGACTGCAAAACAAAGGCAACCAGCCATGACGAAACATCTAGCCGACACTTTTTTAATCGCCTATTGAAACAACTTTCAGTTCATGACAATAAATATTGAGGCAGCTACTTAATCCTGTTGCCCAAAGCTAACGTTATAAGCAGCCAGCTAACTTCATCTGGCTAGTGAGGCTCGACCAGACCGGGTTATGTGTTGTGAAGCTAGCCACAATAAGGATTAGGCACAACAGCAGAATTTGCAGTTTGTCTTCAAAATAAACGTGTCATTGACAGTGATGCAAATGAATACAAATAGTAGAATTATGCTATACTTTTATTTTGAGTCCACTATTGTGGCTAGATTCACATAGATGGGCCCGACCACTATTAATCAAATAAGAACCGTCTTATAAATGAGGGTAATTTTAGATGACACGTAGCTACATAGTTAGCAGCTAACTACAGCTACTGAAACAGATGTGTTATTTGACACGTCAAATACAGTAATTCGACGTGTATCTTTTCTGAAATGCAAAGACCCAAACAGCATTCCATAGAAATCCTGGTTGAGAATGAAATGACTGAGAGTGCGTGCTAGAGCGAGCGCGTGCTAGAGCGAGCGCGTGCTAGAGCGAGCGCGTGCTAGAGCGAGCGCGTGCTAGAGCGAGCGCGTGCTAGAGCGAGCGCGTGCTAGAGCGAGCGCGTGCTAGAGCGAGCGCGTGCTAGAGCGCGCTTGAGTGCGTGCGTGCTTGAGTGCGTGCGTGCTTGAGTGCGTGCGTGCTTGAGTGCGTGCGTGCTTGAGTGCGTGCGTGCTTGAGTGCGTGCGTGCTTGAGTGCGTGCTTGCTTGCTTGCTTGAGCGCGTGTGTGCTTGCTTGATGCGTGTTGACGCGTGCGTTTTTGTCTATAAAGTCAATTACAAACCAATTGGTTGGAGGAGTGAAATGCAATCACGTTTCAGATAGCATTAGCTGTCAAAACACATCAATCATGCATTTAGTGACGGTCAATACTGTGGCTGTTGGTGAAGAGAAGAGCCAAGGTCACTTGAGCTATTTACAACAGAGACAGAATCAGGCCATAGACAAACATTTACTGCAGAAATAAATATTTTTAATTGAGGAATGTGTCAGACTAGTTTGTTTATTATTTACTCCTATTTTCTCTAAAGATGACACATGAAACGAATCCACTGATATCATAAACACAAACACTGTTGGAGAGTTGATTTGGGGAGGCTAGCTGTCAGTCAATATGATGTTTGGTATGACAGGATAAATAACGTGTGAGTGAGTGGATAAAGAAGGACATGGAGGCTAGTCAGCCTGCTACAAAGAGCAGGCATGTTAGATATGGGTCACCATCAAACACACTAATATGCAGGAGTGAAAGTAGATATCTTTTTTTTTACCTGTAAGAGACACCCAAGTGTGCACAGATTTCTATAGCCGAGGGGGGTAGTCACAGAATTACATTTCCAATCCCTATTCATTTCATATATGATGTCTGTGAGCCTAAGCGCCTAGTCTTTGTTCTAACACTTAATATGCAATAACTTTGAACATAAGCAGAGCGTGGGTTTCAAGTTTGGGGAAGCTAATTTTCACCATAAACACGCACCTTTATAATGAATCATTCCACGCATCCACACATTTGCAGACTTATCTAAGAATGCCTACTATTCTTAAATTTGATGATTAGATTATTATTTTGCCGAAATTATGACTATCAATCCCTGTTCACAAAAAGACTATGGTCTGCCTAGGCTATAGGCCTATCAGATATATTTCTTGTAGGCCTTTTATAAACACATTTCATGAAATTCTACTACACTTCATGTGAATGGAGACATTAACAATCTTACAAAGACAGGGTAGCCTACTCTGCTGACACTGACAAACAGATCAATGAATACAACATTGTCTGATCCATATAATGGACCTACGAAAAGAGGAGACCTGGAGGAGGAAATTATTGTCCAAAAAATAAACAAAAACAAGTGGCACTGACCCATTGATAAAGACAGTGAACGTGCACACTCACCGGGGATATGACCGATGTTCTCTGCTGGTGCCAATAAAATGAGCTACTGTTGGCTTAATTCAATTGAGAATATTGATACCTAAAGACAGATTGGAGTCTTTTCATTGTCATACCTTTACAGCAACAGCGATTTGCTTTCTAAACGGTTTGTCCAGGATTGTATTTTTAAAATATTGAGATATGCCTGGCTGGGTTTCTCTTCACTGACAGTTGCAACTCAACAGTCTATTTTGTTTTACTGTGCCAATGATCTTAAATGGGATCGAACCCCAGGCTGTAGTGATTCTGCGCCACCCACAGCTTTTTTTATTTTAAAAGCTAATGATCCTCTGTGGACTAAAATAGCTTTTTGGTGTAGTAGCCTATTTTGAACGATTTTATTTATTTATGTATAGACAGGAGTAAGCTAATTAGGCTATATAATTTTGGCTTAGCTTAGCTTCCCCTAGCCTTATGGACACACCGCCTATGCCTTTTAATGTGGCATAAACACAACCAACTAAGCTTTCCCTAAAATAAGTTGAATTAAATTGCCAAAATTATATAGCCTATTTAGCCTGCTCCTGATGATGTTTTCATCTGATTGTCAAACAATCACTTAACAAAGGTGCTCCTGTAGGCTACCAATGCACATTCGTCCACTCAAAATAATTTCAGCATCCAAACCCCAACAGTGCAATATTGCACCCGCAATTTGATGACTGGAAAGAGACATCTGTTATAAAACACCTATGTGTATTGTAATGACATTCTGAGATTGTCATGAGGCCTACACTTGTAGCCTGAATTGATGCATCCACTGTTGTCTCGGCCACTCATCTCAGCCTTTCCAAAATGTAAGTGGTATAGTGGAAACAACCATTTGGACATTTGGAGCGTACACCACCATGTGGCTGACATGTAGTAATATTAGATAATGGTGTAGTAACCTATAGTTTTTTGAACATGTATTAATTGGGATAGGCTCACGTTTTACCAGTACAGCGTACCCCCACTATTTTGCCGGGACGCCGTACCAGCCAGCCTTACTTTCACCCCTGCTAATATAAACCACAAAATGACTCACTCAAATTATTCACAGTACAGACACATAGGGTCTAATTATATCATCATAGTGTAGAGAGTAGAGGTCGACTGATTATGATTTTTCAACACCGATACCGATTATTGGAGGACCAAAAAAGCCGATACCGATTAATCAGCCATTTAAAAAAAAAAAAAATGTATTTGTAATAATGACAATTACAACAGTACTGAATTAACACTTATTTTAACTTAATATAAAACATCAATAAAATCAACTTACCCAAAAATAAATAATGAAACGTGTTCAATTTAGTTTAAATAATGCAAAAACTAAGTGTTGGAGAAGAAAGCAATGTGCGCCATGTAAAATATGTGCCATGTAAAAGCTAACGTTTAAGTTCCTTGCTCAGAACATGAAAACGAATGAAAGTTGGTGGTTTATTTTAACATGAGACTTCAATATTCCAAGGTAAGAAGTTTTAGGTTGTAGTTAATATAGTATTTATAGGACTATTTCTCTCTATACCATTTGTATTTCATATACCTTTGACTATTGGATGTTCTTATAGGCACTATAGTATTGCCAGTGTAACAGTATAGCTTCTGTCCCCCTCCTTGCCACTTCCTGGGCTCAAACCAGGAACACAGATAGCAGCCACACTCGAAGCATCGTTACCCATCGCTCCACAAAAGCCGCGGCCCTTGCAGCGCAAGGGGAATAACTACTCCAAATCTAAAAGCGAGTGACGTTTGAAACATTATTAGTGCACACCCAGCTAACTAGCTAGTCATTTCACATTGGTTACACCAGCCATTAGGCTGATAGGCTTGAAGTCATAAACAGAGTTGTGCTTGCAAAGAGCTGCTGGAAAAACAAACAAAAGTGCTGTTTGAATGCTGCTGCTCAGTCAGACTGCTCTATCATATCAGACTTAATTATAACATAATAACACACAGAAATACGAGCCTTTGGTCATTAATATGATCGAATCCGGAAACTATCATTTTGAAAACAAAACGTTTATTATTTCATTGAAATACGGAACCATTCCATGTTTTATCTAATGGGTGGCATCCCTAAGTCTAAATATTTCTGTTACATTGCACAACCTTCAATGTATGTCATAATTACGTAAAATTCTGGAAAATTAGTTTGCAATGAGCCAGGCAGCCCAAACTGTTGCATATACCCTGACTCTGCGTGCAATGAATTTAAGAGAAATTACCATTTCACCTGGTTAATATTGCCTGCTAAACTGGATTAGTAGTAGTGATTATGATTGATTGTTTTTTATAAGACAAGTTTAATGCTAGCTAGCAATTTACCTTGGCTTCTACTGCATTCGCGTAACAGGCAGGCTACTCGTGGAGTGCAATGGTTAGAGCGTTGGACTAGTTAACTGGGTTAACTCACAGTTCTGGGCGACTTTAACCTCCCCACGTCTACCTTTGACTCATTCCTCTCTGCCTCCTTTCCACTCCTTTCCTCTTTTGACCTCACCCTCTCACCTTCCCCCCCTACTCACAAGGCAGGCAATACGCTCGACCTCATCTTTACTAGATGCTGTTCTTCCACTAACCTCATTGCAACTCCCCTCCAAGTCTCCGACCACTACCTTGTATCCTTTTCCCTCTCGCTCTCATCCAACACTTCCCACACTGCCCCTACTGGATGGTATCGCGCCGTCCCAACCTTCGCTCTCTCTCCCCCGCTACTCTCTCCTCTTCCATCCTATCATCTCTTCCCTCTGCTCAAACCTTCTCCAACCTATCTCCTGATTCTGCCTCCTCAACCCTCCTCTCCTCCCTTTCTGCATCCTTTGACTCTCTATGTCCCCTATCTTCCAGGCCGGCTCGGTCCTCCCTCCCGCTCCGTGGCTCGACGACTCATTGCGAGCTCACAGAACAGGGCTCCGGGCAGCCGAGCGGAAATGGAGGAAAACTCGCCTCCCTGCGGACCTGGCATCCTTTCGCTCCCTCCTCTCTACATTTTCCTCCTCTGTCTCTGCTGCTAAAGCCACTTTCTACCACTCTAAATTCCAAGCATCTGCCTCTAACCCTAGGAAGCTCTTTGCCACCTTCTCCTCCCTCCTGAATCCTCCTCCCCCCCCCCCTCCTCTCTGCAGATGACTTCGTCAACCATTTTGAAAAGAAGGTCAACGACATCCGATCCTCGTTTGCTAAGTCAAACGACACCGCTGGTTCTGCTCACACTGCCCTACCCGGTGCTCTGACCTCTTTCTCCCCTCTCTCTCCAGATGAAATCTCGCGTCTTGTGACGGCCGGCCGCCCAACAACCTGCCCGCTCGACCCTATCCCCTCCTCTCTTCTCCAGACTATTTCCGGAGACCTTCTCCCTTACCTCACCTCGCTCATCAACTCATCCCTGACCGCTGGCTACGTCCCTTCAGTCTTCAAGAGAGCGAGAGTTGCACCCCTTCTGAAAAAACCTACACTCGATCCCTCCGATGTCAACAACTACAGACCAGTATCCCTTCTTTCTTTTCTCTCCAAAACTCTTGAACGTGCCGTCCTTGGCCAGCTCTCCCGCCATCTCTCTCAGAATGACCTTCTTGATCCAAATCAGTCAGGTTTCAAGACTAATCATTCAACTGAGACTGCTCTTCTCTATCACGGAGGCGCTCCGCACCGCTAAAGCTAACTCTCTCTCCTCTGCTCTCATCCTTCTAGATCTATCGGCTGCCTTCGATACTGTGAACCATCAGATCCTCCTCTCCACCCTCTCCGAGTTGGGCATCTCCGGCGCGGCCCACGCTTGATTGCGTCCTACCTGACAGGTCGCTCCTACCAGGTGGCGTGGCGAGAATCTGTCTCCTCACCACGCGCTCTCACCACTGGTGTCCCCAGGGCTCTGTTCTAGGCCCTCTCCTATTCTCGCTATACACCAAGTCACTTGGCTCTGTCATAACCTCACATGGTCTCTCCTATCATTGCTATGCAGACGACACACAATTAATCTTCTCCTTTCCTCCTTCTGATGACCAGGTGGTGAATCGCATCTCTGCATGTCTGGCAGACATATCAGTGTGGATGACGGATCACCACCTCAAGCTGAACCTCGGCAAGACGGAGCTGCTCTTCCTCCCGGGGAAGGACTGCCCGTTCCATGATCTCGCCATCACGGTTGACAACTCCATTGTGTCCTCCTCCCAGAGCGCTAAGAACCTTGGCGTGATCCTGGACAACACCCTGTCGTTCTCAACTAACATCAAGGCGGTGGCCCGTTCCTGTAGGTTCATGCTCTACAACATCCGCAGAGTACGATCCTGCCTCACACAGGAAGCGGCGCAGGTCCTAATCCAGGCACTTGTCATCTCCCGTCTGGATTACTGCAACTCGCTGTTGGCTGGGCTCCTGCCTGTGCCATTAAACCCCTACAACTCATCCAGAACGCCGCAGGCCCAGTGGTGCTTGCCATGGTGCGGAGCTGTGAGGGGAACGGCACCTCAGTACCTCCAGGCTCTGATCAGGCCCTACACCCAAACAAGGGCACTGCGTTCATCCACCTCTGGCCTGCTCGCCTCCCTACCACTGAGGAAGTACAGTTCCCGCTCAGCCCAGTCAAAACTGTTCGCTGCTCTGGCTCCCCAATGGTGGAACACACTCCCTCACAACGCCAGGACAGTGGAGTCAATCAACACCTTCCGGAGACACCTGAAACCCCACCTCTTTAAGGAATACCTAGGATAGGATAAAGTAATCCTTTTCACCCCCCTTAAAAGATTTAGATGCACTATTGTAAAGTGGCTGTTCCACTGGATGTCATAAGGTGAATGCACCAATTTGTAAGTCGCTCTGGATAAGAGCGTCTGCTAAATGACTTAAATGTAAATGTAAATGTAACTGTATGGTTGCAAGATTGGAACCCCTGAGCTGACAAGGTGAACATCTGTCCTTCTGCCCCTGAACAAGGCGGTTAACCCACAGTTCCTAGGCAGTCATTGAAAATAAGAATGTGTTCTTAACTGACTTGCCTAGTTAAATAAATGGTATTAAAACTTGTTAGGGATTTGGTTCCGCTGTCGGGACCAAATCAGCGGAAATTTCAAGAGCGCCACCTATAGTTTTTGATAAAACTCAAACTTTCATTAAAACACACATGCAAGGTACTGAATTAAAGCTACACTCGTGAATCTAGCCACCAAGTCAGATTTGTAAAATGCTTTTCGGCGAAAGCATGAGAAGCTATAATCTGATAGCATGCACCCCCCTAAATACCGCAACGTCACCTAAACAACAGATTTAGCGGTAGCCGGCGCTACCCAAAACGCAGAAATAAAATATAAAACATTCATTACCTTTGACAAGCTTCTTTGTTGGCACTCCTATATGTCCCATAAACATCACAATTGGGTCTTTTTCCCGATTAAATCCGTCATTGTATAGCCTAAATGTCATTTGCTGGAAGCCGGTCTGATCCAGGAAAATGCCCTTTTCCAAGACGCAACGTCACTTTTTAAAATTACAAAAGTTGCCTATAAACTTTTACAAACCACTTTTCTAAACCAACTTTAGGTATTAATAAACGTTAATAATATATACAATTGATCACGGGGCGAACTGTATTCGATAGCAGCAAGTCTTGAAATCACCGTCCATGTTTTCCATTTTCACAACATCCTGTGGAGAGACTAAAACAGGAAGAGCCAAAACGTCATCAAACCAAGGATAAAGCAAACTTTTAATGCCGTAACTGGCGACATCATGTGGAAGCTGTAGGCGTTTACAAGGGATCCTCTTTTATCTTCCTTTCGCCTTAGACAATACATTGAATGGCGGATGAATATTATTTTGATGTTTTTGGTGATCAGTTTTACCAGGGATTTTTACTCCCAAACACGTTATGTAATAGCCACAGACACGATTTAACCCGTTTTAGAGACTTAAGAGTGTTTTCTATACACACATACTTATCATATGCATATACTATATTCCTAGCATGAGTAGCAGGACTTTGAAATGTTGCGCAATTTTTAACAAAAAGCTGCGAAAATTCACATCATCCTTAACAGGTTTTAAGAAAGAAAAGAAAAAATGTTTTAATAATAATTGGATATTGGCGCCCAAAAATACCGATTTCCGATTGTTGTGAAAACTTGAAATCGGCCATTCCGATTAATAGGTCGACCTCTAGTAGAGAGAGCGGAATGAGTACCAATGGGACTGCTGAGAGTGTGTGTAAGAGTGAAATAGAGTGTTCATGTACATAAGAGAAGATAGGGAAGTTGAAGGTTATCAGGTCTCCATCTCTGCTTTCTCTCTTCTCTTCCCCCCTGGAGGAAGAAGTGTTGGGCTGTTTGGAGGTCACTATTGCAAGGTGATTACATCACACACTGAATCTTTAAGGCTGTAGGCCCCTGAGGCTGCGGTCTGGGTAGGCCCCTGAGGCTGCGGTCTGGGTAGGCCCCTGAGGCTGCGGTCTGGGTAGGCCCCTGAGGCTGCGGTCTGGGTAGGCCCCTGAGGCTGCGGTCTGGGTAGGCCCCTGTGGCTGCGGTCTGGGTAGGCCCCTGTGGCTGCGGTCTGGGTAGGCCCCTGTGGCTGCGGTCTGGGTAGGCCCCTGTGGCTGCGGTCTGGGTAGGCCCCTGTGGCTGCGGTCTGGGTAGGCCCCTGTGGCTGCGGTCTGGGTAGGCCCCTGAGGCTGCGGTCTGGGTAGGCCCCTGAGGCTGCGGTCTGGGTAGGCCCCTGAGGCTGCGGTCTGGGTAGGCCCCTGAGGCTGCGGTCTGGGTAGGCCCCTGAGGCTGCGGTCTGGGTAGGCCCCTGAGGCTGCGGTCTGGGTAGGCCCCTGAGGCTGCGGTCTGGGTAGGCCCCTTTCATCTTATAAAGAGGCTGCCATGGTCTGCATAAGAATTTTAAAAAATCCCATAAAAATCTGTAAATTTAAGGCCCACATTGAGGCTGTCTGGAGATGCTATCTTTATCAGCATCATAACAGGATAGTATTTCAACCCCAGGGCCAAACTGAATCTTATCACCATTTTCATCTTATAAAGATGTCATTTGGAAATTTTACACAGAAAACCTGCCATAATTATTAACATTTTCTCCCAGATCCCTAAAAGTCTTTGCTTCAGATGTCCATGCCATTCTATCGATTTATGACATTCTGGTGAGCAAGGGTTTATTTAATCTTATAGAGCAACATATGACCGAAAGCTGCATGTACCTAATAAGACCATTTTAAAATTTTTTAAAAGTCCCATAAAAGAGCTCTTTAATTTACATTACATTTAAGCTTGAGATCCAGAGCGTTTTGGTCCACATTGGAACAGCCACTTGCATCTAAATCTTGTTGGGGGGGAGAAGGATTATAGATACTGGTATTCTGTGGGGTTTCATAGAGATGCTATCTTTATCAGCATCATAACAGCTGGATGAGTATTTGTTTGGGTGTAGGGCCTGATCAGAGCCTGGAGGTACCCGTTCCCCTCACAGCTCCGTAAAATGGTCTTGTAGCGGATGCGAGCTTCAACTGGAAGCCAAACTGAATCACCAGACGGGCTTATGAGTTGTAGGGGTTTAATGGCACAGAAACATGCAGTAATCAAGACGGAGATGACATTTTCAAAGCTTTCCATTTCCTTTCAAACCTACAGGAACGGGACACCGCCTTGATGTTAGTTGAGAACGTGTGTTGTCAGGATCACGCCAAGGTTCTTAGCGCTCTGGGAAGGACACAATGGAGTTTACCGTGATGGCGAGATCAGAAAACCTTTCCATAATTATTATTAATTTATTTGTTGAGTTTTTGCATTTTCTCCAAGTGATCCCTAAAAGTCTTTGCTAAGAGAGGGCCTAGAACAGAGCCCTGGGGGACACCAGTGGTGAGAGCGCGTCAGAGATGACCGTCAGGTAACTCTACCGCCGGATGCCCAACTGAGAGGGTGGAGAGGAGGATCTGATGGTTCATTCATTCAGAGGAGAGAGAGTTAGCTTTATCGATTTATGACATTCTGGTGAGCTAGTCTTGAAACCTGACTGGTTTATTTAATCTTCTGAGAGAGATAGAGTAAGCTGGCCATATGACGCTCAAGAGTTTTGGAGAGAAAAGAGAGAAGGGATACTGGTCTGTAGTTGTACCTAATTATACCATTTTTGAGCGAGGTGAAACATTTTTGGAGAAAAGTGGAACTTGTTGGGCGGCCGGCAGCAAGACGCGAGATTTCATCTGGAGAGAGAGGGGAGAAAGAGGTCAGAACATAGGGTAGGGCAGTGTGAGCAGAACCAGCGGTGTCGTTTGACTTAGCAAACGAGGATCGGATGTCATCGACCTTCTTTTCAAAATGGTTGACGAAGTCATCTGCAGAGAGGGAGGAGGGAGGGGGGGAGGATTCAGGAGGGAGGAGAAGGTGGCAAAGAGCTTCCTAGGGTTAGAGGCAGATGCTTGGAACTTAGAATGGTAGAAAGCATTTAGAGACAGAGGAGGAAAATGCAAAGGAGGGAGTAAGCCAGGTCCGCATTTGCAAATAAGCACATGGGCCTTCCATCATTCACTTCGAACTGGACTGTGTTTACAAGCAGTAGCACCAGAGTGACTTCAAATCATTAGATCATTTGCCAAAAAATACACACGAATGGATTACTACAAATATGTAAAAACCACGGGAGTCGGTTCTATTGATCAAACAACCATGGTAAGGTAGCCAGAGCGAGATGAGCTAAAATCTAACGAGGAAACAGATAAATCCTCAAACTTTTCCAGCCATCAAAAATTGCACTGATAAATGGGGAATAGTAGCCTGCAGCTTGCCTGCCAATGCATGTCCTAACCAACCCACGTGTTGACAAATGAATGGGAGCTTGCCTGTCTGCCCATTTGATCAATGACAAATACATTTCATTAACAACTAAGGATGTATTCGTAAATTGCCTCCAGTGTATCAGAGTGCACTCTACATTCATACATTCAGAGCATTGTCAAATTGTCTGTTTGTAAATTCAGGGCGTTTCGCGCTCTAGTGTTCTGAGCGCACACTGCACTATTGACACGGAACGCTCTGGCCAAAGTGTAGGGTTGATCCGAGCATTCCTCACAAAGCCAGTCAAGCATCCAAGCTAACTGGCGTAAGTTAGCTAGCTTGCTAGCTACTTCGACACCTCACTGACCATTTTTCTAACCCTAGCAGAGCTGGATAGGCTGTTTACATGTTATCTAGAGCATTAGCGACTAACTGCGGTGCGGGCAACAATTGAATTACATTGTTGCCAACGTTTCATGCCATGGGTCATATTCAGCTGGTGCTGTGCATTCATAAATTCACTGTATATTCTGCGCTCTGGCACACAGACGAAAGTGCTATGAAATCTTGCTAACTAACCAAATGACACCTGCATCTCTGGCTGTAGCCACCAACAAACGATTGAGGGGGGAAAAGATTGCCACTCACCCATTCCTCCAATGTCATCCTACCAGCAACTAGCTGTTAGGCTCAGTGTTTTTAGCTTGCTAAATAGCTACTTAAATAGATACGCTAGCCTATTAGCCGCGTTATGACCTGACTTGTGATCATTCAAATTTCTCATTGTATTGACATTCCCAGCCAGCCATATCTCCGTTTTTGTACCAAATATTGTGTCATTGAAACTGAAACAGTGCATTCCGAAGTTGGTTTTGTACCATAAACAGGGAATTTGATATTTTTGACTGATATTATGATTGTTTGTTTCATATCTGCAAAGTAGTTAAAACGCTGTCAGTTCCACTTTAAGCCTGCGTCAGATAGTCTGTTTATTATTCACCATAACAATAGCAGCCCA
This sequence comes from Oncorhynchus keta, assembly GCF_023373465.1. Classification (NCBI taxonomy): domain Eukaryota; kingdom Metazoa; phylum Chordata; class Actinopteri; order Salmoniformes; family Salmonidae; genus Oncorhynchus; species Oncorhynchus keta. Next base: position 27,748,484 of record NC_068428.1, read on the forward strand.
GATAGCCTAAAAGAGAGTAAGGCCATGGTGAATGGGGTTTAGTAGAGGTTTGCTAGCTAATGGTGTGTCTTATTATCCTTTTCATACACAGACCAAAACCATGGAAAAATAAGAGCCACCTCTAAAGACAGTCATGATTCCTGCATTTTCAGACCTTTTAACCAAAATACAGCTATCGGGGCTGTGTGAATGGTTCTCGGTTTTAAGCTGCACACCACATGGTTTAATAACAAACCACATGATTTAATAACACCCCTCCCAATTGTCTAGCTACCCAATGATATGTATTAAAGGGGTATACCTGCAAATAAGTGGTAAATAAATGACTGTTTGAAAAGGGGTCATACAAATATTGCCTTTTATTTATTTTTCTCCAGGTAACATACCACACCGCCTGTCTGAAATGGGTACCAGTGTGTGTGTTTCCTCTGCGCACTCCTCTGCTGGACTAGCAGAGAACGTGCTACGGTCCAGATAATGACTCTCTCAGTCTCAGTTACAGCAGCGATGACAAGATCTTGTATGATATGTCCTGAGGAAAAACAACAGTGATCTGGGACTGGACTCAGACCTAACAAGAGAGTGAAGACAGATGGAAGACAGAGAGGCATCTGTATGGAAGCCTTTAATTCTGCCCGTGCCTTCAATCTCTCCACACCTGTATTTCTCTAATGCTGGGGTCAAGTCAGAGCAGCAGTTGTCCCCCTGTGATTTTACTATAAAGAAACTAGGATCTTGAGAGCCACAAAACAGTAGTGTAATGTGTGTGTGATACTGACAGCTTCAATTTACAATGTGACATCACCCATCCCATCATGCTAAATGTGTTTTTTTTTTGTGCGTTTCTGTATGTCAAAGCGTGTTAATTGTCTCATCACCATGTGAAGGTAGAATCTCAGTCTCACTTTGGTGTCCAAGGACTAACTTCAGCTGAAGACACACATTGCTAACTAACTGTGTTTCTGAATCATTAATTACTTGATCAGGAGAGACCAGGAGGAAGGGAAAGAACATCCAAGATATTACATCCTGTCCTTTTAATTGCCCTGCCAGATGTATTGGAAATAAATAAGACTTACTGAATAGACAATACTAGGGTTATTGTCACACTTTGATCCTGTTGGCTTTGATTGCATGGTTTAAGTCGCTCCTTAGGAGAAAAACACATTTTATTGTAAGGGTAACCAAGGTCAGTATATACTGTGATCCATGTAGCACCAAACCAGCAGAACACACCAGACACTAACACACACATGCACAGACAGACAGCTACAAGCAGCACGCACACACAGAGCCAAGACACCTTAATCTAATCCCAGACCATCCACAATGGCTCTCCCGGATTTACCCATAATCCCTGAGAATAAACTCATTTACACACTGCCCTGTACACGGAAGTCTGTCTATATTGATGTGACAGCACACTGGAGACCCTTGCTGCTGCTCTGCATCCTCCGCCAGCCATAACACTCATTTCAAACTGGTGAGAGGGCACCTTGAAACACTGTCAAGAGAGGACTGGAGACGGAGAGTGTGTGTGTCAGAGACAGTATCCCAGTTTAATTGGACAGGGGCGTCAAGTAGGACGTGCGACATCAGTGTTGGCTGTGGAGTAAGTTACACACTAATTACTGATCCTCACTCGGCACGTACACACACTAGACCAGAACACACACTTCTTTACTAACCCGTACACTGGACACCTAAACTAGTCACACACACACCTCGTCAAGCACACACGCACACCTTGCTATTTCAGACCTGAGACGAGAGATACATGTACCTGAAAAAAGCAGGCAAACACAAACAGTGTCCTCAGCAGTGGTGCCATCCCTCAGTGTCGGAGAGCAGTGAGTGTTTTAAGATCATCTGGCAGCACCGCTTTCCTCTGTAAAGGTCAGTTATCCATCTACAGCAGCAGGAAAGGCCCATTTCCTGGAAGCTCTCAGCCCAGAAGCTACCACACTACCCAGTAGTGCCTAATTAACTACACACATTATTAATGTCTCTTTCTTCCTGTGGGCTTAGTCTATCCTTTCTTATTTTTCCAGCCTGGAGATATTTCTAATATTCTGTAGAATGTTAAGAGGATAGGAGAGAGAAGGGGGGGGGGGGATCTAGTAAGGGAGAGAGAGAAAAATTATTTCGCCTGCTGGTAAAACCTGGAAATCACCCAAACCGTCAGCTAGTTGTTCATCAGCCTTGTAAAAGACACACACACACAACGCCTCAATCTTCACATGCATTACTTCCCTTCCTCTCTTATGTCCCTCTACCCCTCCACTAATAACTCTCCCCAGGCCCTAACCCTGCCTGTTTCTCTGGCTGTCACCCGGAACCCCAACTACATGAGGGACCGAGCAGGCCTCCCTGTTTCATCATCCTCTCCTACAGAAACCTCAGGCACACACACGCGCATGTTCCATCGTACGCTCCATCTTTCTCACACATACTCCTCAGGCCCTCGCTGTGACAGGGGGGAAGCTGGTGTCAGGTATCCTACAGCAGCCCAATACTATATAAAGAGAGAGCTAAAAGAAGAGGGGAGAGAGCGGGAGAACAAGATAGAGAAATGGAGAAAGATGGGGGAGAGTGAGAAAAATAAAGGGAAAGATTGAGAGGGAGAGGGGGGGTTGAAGGGAGAGAAAGAGGGATGATTCTTTGGCTCTTTAGGACGTTCTTCCTCTCTCCCGGCACCGGAGACTAAATCAAAGAGACACAGATAGCCCCCATGCAGAGCTGGCAAAGCACAGGCCAGGGTCAACACACAAAATAATAAGTTGATAATTAGTGAAGGATGAATGGATGTCGGCTGAATTGGCCTTCATACCAATTTACACAGCAGAGAGGGGGATGAAAAATAATGAGAAAAGAGAGGGTGAAAAGAGAAAGGGTGAAGGAATAAGAAGCAAGAGAGAGAAGGTGTGATGGGAGTTGAAGAAAGTAGAGAAAGAAGGGTGAGTTAGCAAGAAGGGGTTAGCTGGAGCCCTGACAGCACAGTAGGAGACGGTTGTGAAGTTAAGGATTAGCTCTGCATGGGGGGACATCCACAGCAGGGGGTCTGGAGCTAACTTTACCTCACCACAGAGCTCTGCCGTGGGACTACAGAGGCACGGACACCCCCCACTCCTCTCCCAGCTCCAGGCAAAGAAACAGACACAGGAAAACAACTCATCAACACGCCACATTAGGAGACGAGAGGGGGGGGGGGGGTTTGGGATGCAGTGCAGGCGGTTTTCTCAGCGCTGAATGGGTACCCCATCAAGGAGCATGTGTGTCTATGCCTGTGTATGTATGAGTGTTAGTGGGAGTGTGTGTACGGATCATTCATACTTGTATATCTACTGTGTGTGTTTAGGGCAAAGGGTGAACGGGAACCTGCGTGTCTGTGTAGAATGGGTTGAATGAGTGGGGGCGCATCTCCCAGTGTGGCTTAACAGCTTCCCCGAGCAGGCAGACAATGGAGAAGATTACACTCACAACAACTCTATACAGCCAGGCTGAGTACTCAGGAGAGATTCTATATAACCAATATACAGCCAGGCTGAGTACTGAGTGGAGCTTCTATATAACCACTATACAGCCAGGCTGAGTCCTGAGGAGAGCTTCTACATAACCAATATACAGCCAGGCGAGTGGAGCTTCTATATAACCAATATACAGCCAGGCTGAGTACTGAGTGGAGCTTCTATATAACCACTATACAGCTAGGCTGAGTACTGAGGAGAGCTTCTATATAACCACTATACAGTCAGGCTGAGGAGGGCTTCTATATAACCACTATACAGCCAGGCTGAGTACTGAGGAGAGCTTCTGTATAACCACTATACAGCCAGGCTGAGTGGAGTTTCTATATAACCACTTTACAGCCAGGCTGAGTGGAGACTGAGCCTTCTATACAGGAGAGACCGAGGACAGAAGGACAGGCGTAAACAGCCTAAAGGCATCCGCATGCTTCTGTTCGGTGAATGAGTTTGCTCGTTTATTCCATTAAAAGAGCTTCACTTGAAAAATGAGATAAAGCAGAACTAGTACCAAAGATTTGAATAACTAAACCAAGACAGATCAGAGCCTGTCGTTTCCAATGAGAGCAAATGAAGTGGGCAGAACAAGCAATGAGGTGGGCAGAGCAAAGCACGAGCTAGTGAGATCCAATTGGCACATTCTAGCTTTTATTGGCATATTCCCATTAGGGAATGCCTACTCTGTAAAGTGCATGTACGCAATAACTCAATTCGCCCCTTGCACTTTGGAAAAGGGTAAAGTCCACAAAACGCAGTCCACTCTGTTACCATATGGAGATCGAATGTTGCATCAATAAGAAAATTAGCAGAACTTCGGTCAAAACCCATCTCGTTCCATCTTCTCCCACTGTGCTTACTCTCGTCACCATATTTGGAAGTGAGTGGAAACGACAACCGAATGCTTTACATAAGGTGAAATATCTAGCTTATTGTTCTGTGATGTTACTGTTTTTCCATCTTGAGACACTGTAGCAAGTATATACACTGCTCAAAAAAATAAAGGAAACACTAAAATAACATCCTAGATGTGAATGAATTAAATATTCTTAATAAATACTTTCTTTACATAGTTGAATGTGCTGACAAAAATCCCACAAAAATGATCAATGGAAATCAAATGTATCAACCCATGGAGGTCTGGATTTGGAGTCACACTGAAAATTAAAGTGGAAAACCACACTACAGGCTGATCCAACTTTGATGTAATGTCCTTAAAACAAGTCAAAATGAGGCTCAGTAGTGTGTGTGTGGCCTCCACGTGCTTGTATGACCTCCCCTGTAAGCACAACCACCACCTGTGGACGTCGGCCCTCATACCACACTCGTGGGGTCTGTTTCTGACCGTTTGAGCAGACACATGCACATTTGTGGCCTGCTGGAGGTCATTTTGCAGGGCTCTGGCAGTGCTCCTCCTGCTCCTCCTTGCACAAAGGCGGAGGTAGCGGTCCTGCTGCTGGGTTGTTGTATCCTGATGTACTGGCCTGTCTCCTGGTAGCGCCTCCATGCTCTGGACACGCTGACAGACACAGCAAACCTTCTCGCCACAGCTCGCATTGATGTGCCATCCTGGATGAGCTGCACTACCTGAGCCACTTGTGTGGGTTGTAGACTCCGTCTCATGCTACCACTAGAGTGAAAGCATCGCCAGCATTCAAAAGTGACCAAAACATCAGCCAGGAAGCGTAGGAACTGAGAAGTGGTCTGTGGTCACCACCTGCAGAACCACTCCTTTATTGGGGGATGTCTTGCAAATTGCCTATCATTTCCACCTGTTGTCTATTCCATTTGCACAACAGCAGGTGAAATTTATTGTCAATCGGTGTTGCTTCCTAAGTGGACAGTTTGATTTCACAGAAGTGTGATTGACTTGGAGTTACATTGGGTTGTTTAAGTGTTCCCTTTATTTTTTTGAGCAGTGTATAATCAAACAAGAAATCTGTCATTCATTTTGACAGTTTTGTAGAGATTTTAGTCATGCAATTTTACATCTAAGATGTTTGGTGCAGTATTCCTCAAGCGAAAAAATGAAAATGTGTCATCTATCATTGAATGACAAACACTTCATTGAAGAATCCTTACCGTTGACCAATGACCGACGAAGGGGGATATGTGCACAAACAGCCGAAGACCAAAAGGAACAAAAATGTCAAAATGTTGTCATAATATATGCTGTACCCAACAGAAGTCATAACACTCGTTCCCCCAATGGACCATAGAGAACCAACACAAATACACTTAACGATGGATGCACACAAGAACGTAAGTACCCACACACACACAATGACATTTTAATTGTCACGGACCCAGAGGAGAAGGCCACGCCGGAGCAAAGTCTACCACTTCACAATGTATTGGAGAAGGCTGACCATGCCAAGGCTGTTTGAGAGAACCACAACTAGACAACTACACACATCAGTGCTGCCAACAACACAACTTCCTCACACAGAAGCACAGCTCCCCACACTGGAGGGCCACAACTGGAAAACCCTGTACCAGACTAGACACCATATCCCTGTGTCGCTGTATTACGGTATTGTTCGCTGGGCTGCAGCACAACTCAGGTAAGGAATGTTAACCAATACTGCAATATTGAGTCATGTCAAGACACCTTGAGTAGGTTCTTCCTTGGGTCTTCAGCTCCTAATCTACAATGTATTCGGAAAGAATTCAGACCCCCTATTCTAAAATGGATTCAAAATGTTTTTTCCCCCTCAATCTACACACAATACCCCATTACGACAAAGCAAAAACAGGATTTTAGAAGTGTTTGCAGATGTATAAATACGAACTTAAAAAAACATATTCTGTCCCTTTACTCAGTTCTTTGTTGAAGCACCTTTGGCAGCGATTACAACCTTGAGTCTTCTTGGGTATTATGCTGAAAGCTTGGCACGCCTGTATTTGGAGAGTTTATCCCATTCTGCTCTGCAGATCCTCTCAACCTCTGTCAGGTTGGATGGGGAGTGTCTCTGCACAGCTATTGTCAGGTCTCCCCAGAGATGTTCGATAGGGCTCAAGTCCGGGCTCTGGCTAGGCGACTCAAGGACATTCAGAGACTTGTCCCAAAGCCACTTCTGCGTGGTCCTGACTAAGTGCTTAGGGTCATTGTCCTGTGGGAAGGTAAACCTTATTACTTCAGTCTGGGGCTGAGTGCTTTGGAGCAGGTTTTTATCAAGGATATGTCCTTTGCGCCATTCATCTTTCCCTCAATCTAGTCTCCCAGTCCCTGCTGCTGAACAATATCCCCACCGCATGATGCTGCCACCACCATGCTTCCCCGTAGGGATGGTGCCAGGTTTCCTCCAGATGTGACGCCAGAGAATCTTGTTGTTCATGGTATGAGAGTCCTTTAGGTGCCTTTTGGCAAACTCCAATCGAGCTGTCAGGTGCCTTTTACTGAGTGGTGGCTTCCGTCTTGCCACTCTACCATAAAGGTCTGATTGGTGGAGTGCTGCAGAGATGGGAGAACCTTCCAGAAGGACAACCATCTCCACAGAGATACTCTGGAACTGATCAGTGACCATCTGGTTCTTGGTCACCTCCCTGACCATGGACGTTCCCGCCCGATTGCGCAGTTTGGCCAGGCGGCCAGCTCTAGGAAGACTCTTGGTGGTTCAAAACTTCTTCCACTCAAGAATGATTAAGGTCACTCTGTTCTTGGGGACCTTCAATGTTGCAGACATTTTTGATACCCTTCCAAAGCCTTGACACAATCCTTTCTCAGAGCTTTACGGACAATTCCTTCGACCTCATGGCCTGGTTTTTGTTTGCTCTGACATGCACTGCCAACTTATACAGACAGGTGTGTGCCTTTCCAAAAACCTTTTTTCGCTTTGTCATTATGGGTTACTGTGTGTAGATTGACGAGGAACATGTTTAATTTAATGCATTTTAGAATATGGCTGTAAACGTAACAAAATGTGGAAGGTGTCTGAATACTTTCTGAATGCACTGTATGTGTACTGACTTCAGTCATTCCTAATCCACTAGACGGGTGTATAGAACAGATGTTATAATGTGAGTGAGTCAGAGACAGCTTTCTATAGACTGTTGCTGTGGTCTCCTGCTGGGCTGGTATAAAAAGGTAGGAGCCTTGAGACAGACTGACAGATTGATTGAGGACATAATTGTGAATGTAGGAGAATTTCACGGTTAAGATCCGTGAAACCAAGAGCAAGATAGACGGCCAGGCCACAAATGAGGCAGGAAAGGCTGGAGGCGTTGAGGCTAAGGCCTTGACAGAGATGGAGACGCGTAGACACGTGCGCGCACAGACACACACAGACGCCTGTAAACAAACCTCAAATCAGCCGTGCCAATCAGTGCCTGAGTGGGCAAATCAACTGTGGCTGTGTGGCTGTAGAGCTGCAGGGCAGAGGCCCAGTCAGTCAGGCTGCTGCTGGGCAAACTGCACACTGTACCAGCCCTGCACACATGACATCACACATCAATATATGGCAATTCCATGGGTAACAGATTGATGCCGAAACTCAGATTTCCCACTTTAAAATGCATGTCAAACAAAAAACAATGATTGCAAAGTTAAAAACCATACAACTATTTCCTCTGGAAATTGTACAGCATTCTGTTACTGTGGAATTGTCCTATATCAAACAACAGATGGATAGATAGACAGCTGACAAAAACGCAACAAAACTGCATCTTACAAAATAACGCTGTGAAGAGCCAAAATATGACCATGGGTAGAGAGCTGGCGAAGGACAAAAGACAGAAATGTTAGTAAAGTTTCACGTTTTTAAATGTCTCTTGCACAAGTACAGTGAAATGCCTTTCTTGCCAACTCTAAACACAAAAATGCAGTAATCCATGACAATGGGGGGGTCAAAATCAAAAATAACAGTCTATCTGGTGTGGCCACCAGCTGCATTAAGTACTGCAGTGCATCTCCTCCTCATGGACTGCACCAGATTTACCAGTTATTGCTGTGAGATGTTACCCTACTCTTCCACCACGGCACCTGCAAGTTGGGGGGAATGGCCCTAGTCCTCAACCTCTGATCCAACAGGTCCCAGACGTGCTCAACTGGATTGAGATCCGGGCTCTTCGCAGGCCATGGCAGAACACTTATATTTCTGTCTTGCAGGAAATCACGCAAAGATCAAGCAGTGTGGCTGGTGGCATTGTCATGCTGGAGGATCATGTCAGGATGAGCCTGCAGGAAGGGTATCACATGAGGGAGGAGGATGTCTTTCCTGTAATGCACAGTGTTGAGATTGCCTGCAATGACAACAACCTCAGTCCGATGATGCTGTGACACACCGCCCCAGACCATGACGGACCCTGCACCTCCAAATCAATCCCGCTCCAGAGTATAGGCCTCGGTGTAACGGTGATTCCGACGATAAACGCGAATCCAACCATCACCCCGGGTTAGACAAAACTGCAACTCGTCAGTGAGGAGCACCCTGTAGTCCACTATTACATTTACATTTACATTTAAGTCATTTAGCAGACGCTCTTATCCAGAGCGACTTACAAATTGGTGCATTCACCTTATGACATCCAGTGGAACAGCCACTTTACAATAGTGCATCTAAATCTTTTAAGGGGGGTGAGAAGGATTACTTTATCCTATCCTAGGTATTCCTTAAAGAGGTGGGGTTTCAGGTGTCTCCGGAAGGTGGTGATTGACTCCGCTGTCCTGGCGTCGTGAGGGAGTTTGTTCCACCATTGGGGGGCCAGAGCAGCGAACAGTTTTGACTGGGCTGAGCGGGAACTGTACTTCCTCAGTGGTAGGGAGGCGAGCAGGCCAGAGGTGGATGAACGCAGTGCCCTTGTTTGGGCACTATCAGCTCCTTGTCCTTATTGATGTTGAGGGAGAGGTTGTTGTTCGTGTACCACACTGCCAGGTCACGGACCTCCTCCCTATAGGCCACGAATCAAACTCATTCCACGGTGGGCTGAGCGTCTGCGGGTTTACACTCCACCTTTGTTTTTGATTTATGAATTAAGGTCACTATTTAGTAATGAACTCCCCACCTGGTTGTCTAGGTCTTAATTGAAAAGAAAAAACTAAAACCTGCAGACACTAGGCACTCCATGAAATGAGTTTGACACCCCTGCTATAGGCAGTCTCATCATCGCTGGTGATTGGGCCTATGATGGTCTTGTCGGAAAACTTGGTGTGAGTGGCACATGTCTACACAGTCCTGAGTAAACAGGGAATACAGGAGTGGACTAAGCGCACACCCCTGTGAGTCCCCCTGTGTTAAGGGTCAGTGTGGCGGAGGTGATGTTGCCTACCCTCACCACCTGGGCTTGGCCTGTCAGGAAGTCCAGGATCCAAAGGGAGGTGTTCAGTCCCACCAGACACTGTACATGTCAAGGTTTCCGTTCGCCGGTAATAACTGGCTTTCGTCACTACAAAAAGGTACATGCCGATAAATAACATTTGGTACCGGTCTATTGTCCCGGGAAACAAAAAATCCCATTGTGAAATAATGCCAACAGTATAGTTTGGTGGAGGAGGAATAATGGTCTGGGGCTGATTTTCATGGTTCGGGCTAGGAACCTTCCTTGCAGTGAAGGGAAATCTTATCACTACAGCATACAATGATATTTTAGACGATTCTACTTTTTTTTTACTGGTCCCCGGTGGGAATCGAACCCACAACCCTGGCGTTGCAAGCGCCATGCTCTACTAACTAAGCCACACAGGACATTCTGTGCTTCCAACTTTGTGGAAGTTTGGAGAAGGCCCTTTCCTGTTTCAGCATGACAACACCCCGTGCATAAAGTGAGGTCCATACAGAGATTGGTGTGGAATTGGAATGCCGACTGCAAGCCAGGCCTAATCGCCCAACATCAGTGCCCAACCTCACTAATGGTAGTATGGAAGAAAGTCCCCGTAGCAATGTTCCAACATGTAGTGGAAAGCCTTTCCAGAAGAGATGAGGCTGTTATAGCAGCAATGTTCCAACATGTAGTGGAAAGCCTTCCCAGAAGAGATGAGGCTGTTATAGCAGCAATGTTCCAACATGAAGTGGAAAGCCTTCCCAGAAGAGATGAGGCTGTTATAGCAGCAATGTTCCAACATCTAGTGGAAAGCCTTCCCCCGAAGAGTGGAGGCTGTTATAGCAGCAATGTTCCAACATGTAGTGGAAAGCCTTCCCAGAAGCCTTCCCACTTCCCAGTACTAACTCCATATTAATTCCCACATTTCAGATATGTCCGGTAAATTAAAATTCTGCCGGTCAAATGTCGGGCACCACATTTTCATAACGGAAACCCCAGTACACCAACAGACAGACCTACTCTACTACCATATGTCCAGCTAGAGAGCAAACGAAAGACCACCTGTGAGACGGCAGTGAGAAATCTTTAGAGAGCTGAGGTTAAAGTCCTGTCATGTTTTAATGCTGTTTTGATGAGAAATCCATGTGCTTAGCTGGCCCAGCCATTCTGGAAGGAAATTACTATAAATGGCTTAACAACACTGGGTGTGTGAATGGCTGTGTGTGTGTGAATGGCTGTGTGTGTGTGTGTGTGTGTGTGTGTGTGTGTGTGTGTGTGTGTGTGTGTGTGTGTGTGTGTGTGTGTGTGTGTGTGACACACGCTACAAGGGAGTATAAATATCCCTCAGACAAGGAGCTCTTGGCCACCTGGGGAGCAATTACATGCTTTGTAGCATGAAGACACTTCTGTCCACACACTGTGAAAACCAACACAGCAACACCTACTATATGCCATCACCCCCACTTTCTACATAAATTCTGACATTTCGTCCACCAATATTTCAACCACTCAGATAAGACACACTAGCTGTTTCTGTACACCCATTAGTAGTTCATAGTATTCTGTTGAACCCCTTACACATAGTTGCCCCTCTACCACTGCTTTCCCGGTTCATCTGAGTGCCCCGATAACAGACAGAACCTTTTAACAGTTTCAGACAGAGAGCGTTGTAGATAATGGACACTGGCTGAGGGTCTCCGAACACACACGTCACTGCTTTGTTTGGCTGTAAACGCTGAGATACACTGCTAGGTCTGTAATTACAAGCTGCGACTGGAGGCAGAGGAATCAAATGCGTTTCCATTACAGGACTCAGTATTCCAGGCAGACAGCCTTAATGACACAGCGTGGCAGCGTTACAGAGACATCAAATTAGATGATTCCATTTGAGGGATCGATGTTACATGGAGATAGTGTCGTCGGTATCTGTGTTGTTGCGTTGAGAGCAGCTTCACGGTGTGTGTGTGTGTTGTTGCGTTGAGAGCAGCTTCACGGTGTGTGTGTGTGTTGTTGCTTTGAGATAGGCTTCACAGTGTGTGTGTGTCGTTGCATTGAGAGCAGCTTCACAGTGTGTGTGTCGTTGCGTTGAGAGAGGCGTCACAGTTTGTGTGTGTGTGTGTGTGTGTGTGTGTGTGTGTGTGTGTGTGTGTGTGTGTGTGTGGTTGCATGAGAAAGGCTTGGGAGATCCATTCAGTTCAGTAATGAGCAGCAGCAGCCTGTTCCATTACTTTCTGTAATGTTATTTTGATTGCTCAATTTAATCTCCCCAGCCCAGCATCAAGACCGTGTGTGGAGAGCAGCAGAAGATAAAGCCATTCACATCTCCTCATAGGCCCTTCAGTCTCATTGTTGCACTTCAGTGGATGGAAGTGTTGCTTTCTGATCAAAGGGATTTTACCAACTAATCAATTATCAAGTTTGACATGAAACTGTCCTTTACAGCTCAGGACAGTTACACACACAGGGATATACAGGCAATAGCCATCCTTCTAACCAGGGACATCTATGCACAAGGCTCTATTGAAAAAGCTAGTCGATGTAACCTAACATTCAAGACACTTCATGAAATAACTTCAATACAAGTATAGCCAACAGAGCACCTGCAAACATGTTTTACCACAGCTTCCGTTACTGCTACACTAGCAGCATCCAAAGCTTGTGCCACTTAATCCGTTGTTTCCATAGGCACGTCAGTGTCCTACCTCTCTACATGGTCCAGGTTTCCTGACACACCCAGACCTCCGATGGTATAGAGTTTCCCATCGTAGACCAGACTGTTGTGTCTGCAGCGAGGCACCGTCATACGGGACATCAGATTCCAGTTGTCCAATAGAGACATGTAGCACCACACGTCAGCTACCATCACCCCCGACTCTGTCCCACCTGAAACACACACATAAAATACACACGTCAGCTACCACCACCCCAGACTCTGTCCCACCTGAAACACACACATAAAATACACACGTCAGCTACCACCACCCCCGACTCTGTCCCACCTGAAACACACACATAAAATACACACGTCAGCTACCACCACCCCCGACTCTGTCCCACCTGAAACACACACATAAAATACACACGTCAGCTACCACCACCCCCGACTCTGTCCCACCTGAAACACACACATAAAATACACACGTCAGCTACCACCACCCCCGACTCTGTCCCACCTGAAACACACACACCACACACTCGTCAGCTACCATCACACCAGACTAACACCGACTAAATAAAATGCATATACAATTTAACCAATGTTAAAAATATCCAGATAGATTATTTTTTTACTGGTTTACAATAAGTCATTTTGGAATCGTTATGACCTTGGGGCAAATGTAACAAGGCACCACCAAGACAAAATGCCTGTATATTCACCCTTATTTCTACCCCTCACTGTTACAATGCATTACCTAGCTTGGTATGAAAGCAGCAAACAGAGCAGACATTCAATCCATTATCTGGAGGAACACAGGGTCCTCAGCCTTGGTTAGTACTACTGCACACTGATGATTTCCCCACTGAGCACCTGCCTCCCCACAGACACACACAGGCCAGGTCCATGGGAAATGAGGGGAGAACATTCTCTCTTAGCATTTCTAGTGTTCTGTTTCCACAGTCAAATGTCAAGGTCTACCTCTGTATAGGAGATGTACACACATGGAGACTAGACGAGAACAGAGACCTCTGGAGGAATATAGTACAGAGAACAGAGACCTCTGGAGGAATATAGTACAGAGAAGAGAACAGAGAACTGAGACCTCTGGAGGAATATAGTAGAGGAGAGAACAGAGAACTGAGACCTCTGGAGGAATATAGTAGAGGAGAGAACAGAGAACTGAGACCTCTGGAGGAATATAGTAGAGGAGAGAACAGAGAACTGAGACCTCTGGAGGAATATAGTAGAGGAGAGAACAGAGAACTGAGACCTCTGGAGGAATATAGTAGAGGAGAGAACAGAGAACTGAGACCTCTGGAGGAATATAGTAGAGGAGAGAACAGAGAACTGAGACCTCTGGAGGAATATAGTAGAGGAGAGAACAGAGAACTGAGACCTCTGGAGGAATATAGTAGAGGAGAGAACAGAGAACTGAGACCTCTGGAGGAATATAGTAGAGGAGAGAACAGAGACCTCTGGAGGAATATAGGGGAACAATAATATGAATATAATTTAAAAACTTTACACTGGCTGTATGGATAAACAGATATAGATATACTCTGTGTGTGACGGTCCACGTCGTTAGCCTACCTGACAAGTAGATGTTGTCCCCAGCTGAGATGACGCTGAAGAACTCTCTGTCGTAGAAGGGCAGGCTGGCCAATGGGAACCACTTACTGTTCTGAGGGTTAAAACATGTCACCGCCGTCAGAGAGCGCTGGTTCATACTGATGGCCTGACGACCACCGATTAACACTATCACCTCTGCCACACCTAGAGGGACAGAGGGAGGGGGAGAGACAGAGAAACTCATTAAACAAGTGTTTGCAGAAACTATCATACGGTGAGGATGCTGTTTTTGTGAGTGCGTCAGAGCAGTGTTTCTGATAAAAGGACCCAGCCTATTTAGTTGGTTTGGAGCAGCAACTGTTGACTGAGTCAGAGGTACAGGTGCAATAATTGGTGGTATTTATTTACAATGAAATATAAATAGTGATTGCACAGTTAGGATCCTGCAATAGCATAGGAACTAGTGACATAGTTGGGTTCAAGCATTGTTTGTAACTAACAATCAGTCCATTTGTGTGGGGAGAAATGGAGGGAAATAACCTGCATGACATGTGATAGTTCACAGGCAAATCCGTTTCAGAAATGGGCTGTGGTTTTGTAGCCTCGGAAGTGGGAAGCCCAGGTTTGTCACGTACGAAACAGGATTTTGGAAGGTTGTGGACTATGGTTGTGGACAATTCCTTTTGGGTGATGGACATAGCTCTAATTGGTCTACAGACGGCACCAAACTAGGCTTCAGATGTTTTTCCAATTTAGCAGCCTGCAGGCCTTGTTTATTGTTATTTCCAATTCAATAGCCTCTCAGGGATATGCAAAACCAAAATGCAAACTGACAAAGTTTCCTCTTGGTGCAGGAAAGTGTAATGTGTAAAGTGGGACATATAACTCAATTATCTAGACAGCTCTCTCTGCCATCTGTTAGGCTGCAGCAGCTCTCTACTCTCCAGTCCAATGCAGATAACTCTCCTGTCTGCATCAGTCTTTCTCTCTCCCTCCCTCCTTCAGTCTCTCCCTCCATTGCCACAGAAAATACTTTTATCCCACCATCTCTACCACCGCAACTCTCTTCTACCCCCTCTACTCCATTCCCATAGATGCACATCACTTCTCTATCTGTGCTAGTGAGACTCACAGCATGGCCTCAAACCCTTACTAAATCAATACGCTAAATCAATGTGTGGATATTCAAGAACAGCAGCACTGCAAACACAACAGCATTTTAATTCTGGGTCTCATCTAATTCAGAGCAGCACCTCCACCTGTGTGTGTGTTTTGATCAGAGCTCTCTCAGCCAGTATAAGTATTCTCTCCATGTTCAGTGCTCAACCATGGTGTTCAGTACACTACTGGTGCCTCATCTCTCACACACTGTTGGCATACGCTGTATAAAGATGCTAGTGATGCGTAGTGTGTGTGTTTGTGGTTGCGTGTGGCAGCATACGCTGTATAAAGATGCTAGTGATGCGTAGTGTGTGTGTTTGTGGTTGCGTGTGGCAGCATACGCTGTATAAAGATGCTAGTGATATGTAGTGTGTGTTTGTGGTTGCGTGTGGCAGCATACGCTGTATAAAGATGCTAGTGATATGTAGTGTGTGTTTGTGGTTGCGTGTGGCAGCATACGCTGTATAAAGATGCTAGTGATAAGTAGTGTGTGTTTGTGGTTGCGTGTGGCAGCATACGCTGTATAAAGATGCTAGTGATGCGTAGTGTGTGTTTGTGGTTGCGTGTGGCAGCATACGCTGTATAAAGATGCTAGTGATGCGTAGTGTGTGTGTTTGTGGTTGCGTGTGTGTTTGTGTGTGTGTGTGTGTGTGGCAGCATACGCTGTATAAAGATGCTAGTGATGCGTAGTGTGTGTTTGTGGTTGCGTGTGTGTTTGTGTGTGGCAGCATACGCTGTATAAAAACACCAGTGATCCAAAACAAACACACTGGCTGTCTGCCACATGCATCTCCAGGCCTCTTTTAGTCCTCAACAGCAGTTTGACAGAGGGAGGGAGAAAGGGAAAGCCAGAGAGAAGGAAAGAGATCTATTCCTCAATCATTCCATAGCTTGGATTCTAACCGCTGGCTCATCTTCCTGGATCAATAGTCCTTCACCACCCTCGTTCCCTTGACAACCACCTTCCACCACTCCTTTTTTTTCCTTCACCACCTTCCATCCCTTTAAACACTGCGGTCATCTTAACTAAAGCTGCTCTCCAGCTTTCCTTATTTTCTCTCTTCCTGTCTTTCTCCAGGGCTGTTAAAATACAGCGAGAGCTTTTGATAAAAAAAGGAGAGGAGAACAGAAGGCTTTAGTGGGATGAGCAGAGAGAAGAGGTACATGTTGACACTGGGATAGGATGGCTGGAAACATACACTGCTTCTTCCAAAGAAGAAGCAGTTTAAAATCACAAAAATGGGCCACAAACGTGCTAGAGCTTTACCAAATATTAATATGTGCTGCCAATGTAACTACAGATATGGGTGACTGAACACTGACTGATTATTAAAGCAGAGGAATAGTGACAATATATAGGAAGATGAGAGCAGTATAAAAATATTTACCTCAGTGCAGTGGTATTCAGAGTGGCAACAGCACAACCATCAGGTAACAACTACAGAACAACTTCAGCTGACATACTGCTCATATACAGTACAATATTGCTGAATGTGTGATTCTCAGTCCTGAGGTAAATGCCAACCATGTATCTCGACACAGAACATATACAAGAAACATACATAATGTGTTGGTTGAATGCATGTGTGTTTAGATCCTTGTTCTCTCTACATCATCATGCATTATAACAACCTGAAGGTTCATACATACACCAGGGATGGTGGAGTAACTGCCAAGATAAGTGACTCATCTTTTTATTTTTCAATTGCAGAATGTTTTTGTTAGTGAACATGACATCTGGATGGGAGGTGGGATGCCTCTTGAACCCTGTCACCTGCTCTTAAAGGTCAAACAGAGACACTTCTGCACTTGTTAGGGAAGTGGGAAAAAAACAGAATGAATGTTATTTATTTTGTCTGCCTCTCTTCCTACCAGTCTTTGTCCTTGGCTCTCTCTTGCTCCATATCTCCGCCTCTGTCCTCTGTTAGAGTAACTAGAAACTGTTCATACGTAGCATATCCAAACATGGAACCAAAACATCCTATGGGGGTTGTGAGACAGCCAGGGTGAAGGTGAATACAGCCAGTGTTGGATCACATCACAGGTAGAGCTGCTAGAGACGTGTGAGCACGCAGTACATTCTCCTTCACAACAGATCCACACAGGGGCTGATGTCATTCAGCTGCTGAAACAGTGGGGGAAGAGGAAGGATGTATGGAGGGATGGAGAGATAACTGAGACGCTGACAGCATGTGTTCTCTACAGTGTCGTGACCATGAGAGGAAAGGAGGGGCGAGAACTCTGGCAGGTTAGCTGCCCACCTGCTGAGCCTAGCTTCGATGGAACACACACCACAGCCACTACCTCCTAATGACTCCTATCCCTGACACCAGCCTGCTCCCTACTGTTCACACACACACACACACACACACACACACACACACACACACTCCCTGTCATTTACATCACAGCAGGACTAAGTAAGGGTTCCTCCTCCACACGCCATAGATTCTTACACACAAATGTCACTCGGGAGCTTTCATTTCCTGTACACACACCTTTCCTGCACCAGTCCAGTTTCCCCTATTCAAAACGTTCCCTCTATCGCCCACTTTCTCAATTAAATTTAATTCAATCTACTTTATTGACATGGAAAGCAAAACCCTTACATTGTCAAAGTAAACATGACAACAATGGTCCAACAAGAGCACTGTACAGGAATATACTAGACTGTTAATAAAAAATAAATAATGAACATGTTCAGTGGTAATAATATTAACAGCAATCACAACCACTAATAATAATAGATAATTGTAAAAATACAATTAATACTGGTACTAGGTTTAACCGGACTTCGAGAAAAGGCATAGTAATGACTAGTAGCAGTATGGAAAAGCCAGAACAGAACAAAGTCAAATATTAATGACAGTTTTTCACTTAGGTTGTGACAGGAGGCTAAAACACAGTATTTTTATTTAGAGATGTATTTAGGTTAATCGTTTAGGTTCACATTTATCCTCTAATTTTGGGTAAGATTGTATTTTTATGACTAAATATCTTTCACAATTTGACAGAAAATACAGCTCCGTCTGTACCTCTCCTCTCTGCGTTCTCCGTTTCTCCTTGTTCTACTCCCTACTCTGACCCTTCCTCTTTTTACCCAACGGCTAAACCCTGCTCTCTGTCTATCCCTCTCACCTCAGCCCTGCTTCCTGTTGTAAACCCTGCTCTCTCCATCTATCCCTCTCACCTCAGCCCTGCTTCCTGTTGTAAACCCTGCTCTCTCCATCTATCCCTCTCACCTCAGCCCTGCTTCCTGTTGTAAACCCTGCTCTCTCCGTCTATCCCTCTCACCTCAGCCCTGCTTCCTGTTGTAAACCCTGCTCTCTCCATCTATCCCTCTCACCTCAGCCCTGCTTCCTGTTGTAAACCCTGCTCTCTCAGTCTATCCCTCTCACCTCAGCCCTGCTTCCTGTTGTAAACCCTGCTCTCAGCCTATCCCTCTCACCTCAGCCCTGCTTCCTGTTGTAAACCCTGCTCTTTCCATCTATCCCTCTCACCTCAGCCCTGCTTCCTGTTGTAAACCCTGCTCTCTCCGTCTATCCCTCTCACCTCAGCCCTGCTTCCTGTTGTAAACCCTGCTCTTTCCATCTATCCCTCTCACCTCAGCCCTGCTTCCTGTTATAAACCCTGCTCTCTCAGCCTATCCCTCTCACCTCAGCCCTGTTACCTGTTGTAAACCCTGCTCTCTCCATCTATCCCTCTCACCTCAGCCCTGCTACCTGTTGTAAACCCTGCTCTTTCCATCTATCCCTCTCACCTCAGCCCTGCTTCCTGTTGTAAACCCTGCTCTTTCCGTCTATCCCTCTCACCTCAGCCCTGCTTCCTGTTGTAAACCCTGCTCTCTCAGCCTATCCCTCTCACCTCAGCCCTGCTACCTGTTGTAAACCCTGCTCTCTCCATCTATCCCTCTCACCTCAGCCCTGCTACCTGTTGTAAACCCTGCTCTTTCCATCTATCCCTCTCACCTCAGCCCTGCTTCCTGTTGTAAACCCTGCTCTTTCCGTCTATCCCTCTCACCTCAGCCCTGCTTCCTGTTGTAAACCCTGCTCTTTCCGTCTATCCCTCTCACCTCAGCCCTGCTTCCTGTTGTAAACCCTGCTCTTTCCGTCTATCCCTCTCACCTCAGCCCTGCTTCCTGTTGTAAACCCTGCTCTCTCCGTCTATCCCTCTCACCTCAGCCCTGCTTCCTGTTGTAAACCCTGCTCTCTCCGTCTATCCCCTCTTACCTCAGCCCTGCTTCCTGTTGTAAACCCTGCTCTCTCCGTCTATCCCTCTCACCTCAGCCCTGCTTCCTGTTGTAAACCCTGCTCTCTCCATCTATCCCTCTCACCTCAGCCCTGCTTCCTGTTGTAAACCCTGCTCTCTCAGTCTATCCCTCTCACCTCAGCCCTGCTTCCTGTTGTAAACCCTGCTCTCAGCCTATCCCTCTCACCTCAGCCCTGCTTCCTGTTGTAAACCCTGCTCTTTCCATCTATCCCTCTCACCTCAGCCCTGCTTCCTGTTGTAAACCCTGCTCTCTCCGTCTATCCCTCTCACCTCAGCCCTGCTACCTGTTGTAAACCCTGCTCTCTCCGTCTATCCCTCTCACCTCAGCCCTGCTACCTGTTGTAAACCCTGCTCTCTCCATCTATCCCTCTCACCTCAGCCCTGCTACCTGTTGTAAACCCTGCTCTTTCCATCTATCCCTCTCACCTCAGCCCTGCTTCCTGTTGTAAACCCTGCTCTCTCCGTCTATCCCTCTCACCTCAGCCCTGCTTCCTGTTGTAAACCCTGCTCTCTCCATCTATCCTCTTACCTCAGCCCTGCTTCCTGTTGTAAACCCTGCTCTTTCCGTCTATCCCTCTCACCTCAGCCCTGCTTCCTGTTGTAAACCCTGCTCTTTCCGTCTATCCCTCTCACCTCAGCCCTGCTTCCTGTTGTAAACCCTGCTCTCTCCGTCTATCCCTCTCACCTCAGCCCTGCTTCCTGTTGTAAACCCTGCTCTCTCCATCTATCCCTCTCACCTCAGCCCTGCTTCCTGTTGTAAACCCTGCTCTCTCCGTCTATCCCTCTCACCTCAGCCCTGCTTCCTGTTGTAAACCCTGCTCTCAGCCTATCCCTCTCACCTCAGCCCTGCTTCCTGTTGTAAACCCTGCTCTCTCCATCTATCCCTCTCACCTCAGCCCTGCTTCCTGTTGTAAACCCTGCTCTCTCCGTCTATCCCTCTCACCTCAGCCCTGCTTCCTGTTGTAAACCCTGCTCTCTCCGTCTATCCCTCTCACCTCAGCCCTGCTTCCTGTTGTAAACCCTGCTCTCTCCGTCTATCCCTCTCACCTCAGCCCTGCTTCCTGTTGTAAACCCTGCTCTCTCCATCTATCCTCTTACCTCAGCCCTGCTTCCTGTTGTAAACCCTGCTCTTTCCGTCTATCCCTCTCACCTCAGCCCTGCTTCCTGTTGTAAACCCTGCTCTTTCCGTCTATCCCTCTCACCTCAGCCCTGCTTCCTGTTGTAAACCCTGCTCTTTCCGTCTATCCCTCTCACCTCAGCCCTGCTACCTGTTGTAAACCCTGCTCTCTCCGTCTATCCCTCTCACCTCAGCCCTGCTTCCTGTTGTAAACCCTGCTCTCTGTCTATCCCTCTCACCTCAGCCCTGCTTCCTGTTGTAAACCCTGCTCTTTCCGTCTATCCCTCTCACCTCAGCCCTGCTTCCTGTTGTAAACCCTGCTCTCTCCGTCTATCCCTCTCACCTCAGCCCTGCTTCCTGTTGTAAACCCTGCTCTCTCCATCTATCCCTCTCACCTCAGCCCTGCTTCCTGTTGTAAACCCTGCTCTCTCAGTCTATCCCTCTCACCTCAGCCCTGCTTCCTGTTGTAAACCCTGCTCTCAGCCTATCCCTCTCACCTCAGCCCTGCTTCCTGTTGTAAACCCTGCTCTTTCCATCTATCCCTCTCACCTCAGCCCTGCTTCCTGTTGTAAACCCTGCTCTCTCAGTCTATCCCTCTCACCTCAGCCCTGCTTCCTGTTGTAAACCCTGCTCTCAGCCTATCCCTCTCACCTCAGCCCTGCTTCCTGTTGTAAACCCTGCTCTCAGCCTATCCCTCTCACCTCAGCCCTGCTTCCTGTTGTAAACCCTGCTCTCAGTCTATCCCTCTCACCTCAGCCCTGCTTCCTGTTGTAAACCCTGCTCTTTCCATCTATCCCTCTCACCTCAGCCCTGCTTCCTGTTGTAAACCCTGCTCTCTCCGTCTATCCCTCTCACCTCAGCCCTGCTTCCTGTTGTAAACCCTGCTCTCTCCATCTATCCCTCTCACCTCAGCCCTGCTTCCTGTTGTAAACCCTGCTCTTTCCATCTATCCCTCTCACCTCAGCCCTGCTTCCTGTTGTAAACCCTGCTCTCTCAGTCTATCCCTCTCACCTCAGCCCTGCTTCCTGTTGTAAACCCTGCTCTCAGCCTATCCCTCTCACCTCAGCCCTGCTTCCTGTTGTAAACCCTGCTCTCAGTCTATCCCTCTCACCTCAGCCCTGCTTCCTGTTGTAAACCCTGCTCTCTCCGTCTATCCCTCTCACCTCAGCCCTGCTTCCTGTTGTAAACCCTGCTCTCTCCGTCTATCCCTCTCACCTCAGCCCTGCTTCCTGTTGTAAACCCTGCTCTCTCCATCTATCCTCTTACCTCAGCCCTGCTTCCTGTTGTAAACCCTGCTCTTTCCATCTATCCCTCTCACCTCAGCCCTGCTTCCTGTTGTAAACCCTGCTCTTTCCGTCTATCCCTCTCACCTCAGCCCTGCTTCCTGTTGTAAACCCTGCTCTTTCCGTCTATCCCTCTCACCTCAGCCCTGCTTCCTGTTGTAAACCCTGCTCTCTCCGTCTATCCCTCTCACCTCAGCCCTGCTTCCTGTTGTAAACCCTGCTCTTTCCGTCTATCCCTCTCACCTCAGCCCTTCTTCCTGTTGTAAACCCTGCTCTCTCCGTCTATCCCTCTCACCTCAGCGCTGCTTCCTGTTGTAAACCCTGCTCTTTCCGTCTATCCCTCTCACCTCAGCCCTTCTTCCTGTTGTAAACCCTGCTCTCTCCGTCTATCCCTCTCACCTCAGCGCTGCTTCCTGTTGTAAACCCTGCTCTTTCCGTCTATCCCTCTCACCTCAGCCCTTCTTCCTGTTGTAAACCCTGCTCTCTCCGTCTATCCCTCTCACCTCAGCCCTGCTTCCTGTTGTAGTTATTTCATCTTCTCCCACATCTCAATCTCTTATATTTCTTTACTCAGTTCAATCTTGTTCTCTCCCATTGCACTCGTCTTCTTGGACCCTCTTTTTCCCCTTAATCTCACTCATACCTGAGTCTCACTAAAACCCACTCACCTTTTCCTCTCCGCCCTCTCTAACCTTTATGGTCTCTCTCCCAGAGGGGTAATTTGGTATGGTGAGGATCGGGAGGCCAGGGGCCTCAGAGTGTGTGCCCCAGCTGTGAGAGTATTCTGGCATAGAATCAGGTAGTGTGTGTTTGAGTCAATGTGTGCGCTCTAAGGGTATTCACATGGTGTGTGTGTTTGTGCCCTGCTGTGAGGGGACTTGCCAGGTTGAGTGACAGTCGCAATGGGACAGGGACTCGGCACTAGCAGGCGCTCTGCCAGCCCACACACACGCTTGCACGCACTGTCGGAACACAGTCCATGCCAAATGTGACCTTTTCACCTACCTAAGACTACCCACAGATTCAGATTAATACAATCTCACACTCATCCAGGCTGCTAATGTGAAAATCATTGCATGTGCAGATTTGGTCTGTGTGCATGTATGTGTGGTGTGGGAAAACTTCATATTCTAGCTCTGGGTAGATACTGAGTTCAGTCAGTCAGCCAGCCAGTATCCATCCTCCACCTCCATGCAACACCATGGCTTAACTTGATTCTCTGGTAAGTGGTCAGAAAGCTGTGTCGTCATGCCAACAGCCATGGGTTTTATATTCACTGGACGTATTTAGACCAGAGGTCACACTACCATTTTAATGTATGATTTGATATTTATGTACTTGTTCAACATTTCACCAATAAGACTAGAAACAAACATCTCCACCTAAATCTTTTATTTGCCGCTCTACTACATCTTTCCACATTACAAGGAAAGAGATATTATGGAAATTTCACAAGCTTTGGCTTCAGTGTGTGTGTGACTCAGCCATTCTCAAGGACCATGCTGCATTCCTCTTTAGAGTAACACAAAGTAATCTCACATTACATTGGTTCTTTAAAACAAACCAGCCTGAATAATCACTCAAACGAGGCACTGGACACTTACACAAGCATGCCGCCTGCCCTCCCACGCTTGCACACAAATGTGACCCGATTCAGGAAACTAGGCGTATGTCACAAGTCACGACTTCACAGGAGAGCTGTTTAAAAAAACTGTTTTAGCTAAATGCATTTTTGGCAGAAATGTCTTTTCAAACATGTCAACTTTTACGCGCCTTAATGTCAAACTTGTGTGCCATTTGTAAATACAAATACAATTGTTAAATTACGAGCCCAGTTTGTTTAGACACAGAAAAAGAGAGCAACCTTCCCGCTAGCCATGATCGCCTGAGATAACGAGTGGGCTGGACATGCCGAGAGATGAGTTCAGATTGGTTTACCATAAAGCACGTGTCAGTCTATTGGAGCTGGTCAGTATGTTTGGGTAATCGTGTTTAACGTGGATGTAAAAAAAAAAATGGATTGTGTAGTAAAACTGCATAAACCTACAGTCAAGTTAATGTGTACTGTTAGCTAGCTAATGTTAGCTGGCTGGCTCACTAGCTAAAGTTGTGTATGCTCTCCACTTTCTGGAGGACCGAGTTTTGAAATCAGTGGAATTTGAGTACGATAGCTAAGGAGATGGAGAAAACACCCGTCTGGATTACATCGTCAAACTAAGGCGACCATGCATAGCATCAGACAGGAGACGCATGCAACCATGATATATACTGGTAAGATTTTCAGATATAACACGTTTCTAGTGTACTGTTGGCTAGCTAACGTTAGCTCGCTGGGTCGCTAGCTAACGTTACATGTATGATCTTATTCTTAGTAGCCATCTCAGACATTTGCTTGAGTAGTTATAGCCATAGAACCGGGTTGGTTAGCTACCTGCAGATTCATGCGTCATGAGTTGTGATTATGGTCCATTGTTTAGCTAGCTAGCTACATCTTAACAAAAGACTGCACTCTAATTTTGACAAAGTATTTTTATTTCAAGTTAAAGTGAACTGTTAGCTAGATAACGTTAGCTGGCTGGCTTGCTAACTCACGTTACATCATGCGTTGGGATTCGTTGTTTGCCTAGCTTGCTATCTAGCTACATTTCTTAAAATACTTGTCTTAGTGTGCCAGAGCGGAGCATAAGTGATGCATTTTTGAATGCTCAACACCCGTTGAATATGTCCGGTGTCGGTAAAAAGGCGTAATTACATTTTTGTCAGCAGCACAGTTCGTCACCAACGCACTGGATAATTTCAAAAAATCCAAATCAGCTCTCCTAGGGCGAGTAAAATGGTCAGAGTGGGGTGTTCTCTCATTATGTGTCTGGAAGTAGCTAGCCAATGTTTGCCAGTTAGCTTGGATGCTTGACTGTGTTGTGAGGTCAGAGCTTTCGGAACGGCCCTACTTATTGGCCAGAGCGTCCAGTGTGTGTTCTGAACGCGAAACCACAATAGAAGCTCTCAGATGTATGGAAGCTGGCTATTTGTGTACTAACAGTTAGATCAACCCTTAAAGAGATAGGTGGGGCTAAGGCTTAAGAGGGTGTGAACAATGTTGAATCGGTGTAGACAGAGGGCTCTCCAATAGTAGTACCAAAACAGTGAAAGACTGTTTTCTCAAAAAGGGAGGTACAAGTCGATCAACAACAAAGCAGAATTACTTCCCCATTGTTCCTCACATTCAGTGTATGATAAACCATTTTGTAGCTCTGAGTCTCTACTTTCATCCAACATAAAAAACAGAAATTCAAATGATGCTACATAAGAAAGAGGTTGAGAGTCACAAATATCCAAAATAACAAACCCTATAATTGCCATCCAAAATCACGTTTCAAGTACCATCTCCCAAGCCGACAGAGATGGCCGCCTCGCTTCGCGTTCCTAGGAAACTATGCAGTTTTTTTATGCAGTTTGTTTTTTTACGTGTTATTTCTTACATTAGTACCCCAGGTCATCTTAGGTTTCATTATATACAGTCGAGAAGAACTACTGAATATAAGATAAGCGTCAACTCACCATCAGTACGACCAAGAATATGATTTTCGCGACGCGGATCCTGTGTTCTGCCTTTCAAACAGGACAACGGAATGGATCCCATGCGGCGACCCAAAAAAACGACTCCGAAAAAGAGGGAAACGAGGCGGTCTTCTGGTCAGACTCCGGAGACGGGCACATCGTGCACCACTCCCTAGCATTCTTCTCGCCAATGTCCAGTCTCTTGACAACAAGGTTGATGAAATCCGAGCAAGGGTAGCATTCCAGAGGGACATCAGAGACTAACCTTTGCTTGACGGAAAGATGGCTCACTGGAGAGACGCGGTGCAGCCAGCGGGTTTCTCCACGCATCGCACCGACAGAAACAAACATCTTTCTGGTAAGAAGAGGGGCGGGGGCGTATGCCTTATGGCTAACGAGACATGGTGTGATGAAAGAAACATACAGGAACTCAAATCCTTCTGTTCACCTGATTTAGAATTCCTCACAATCAAATGTCGACCACATTATCTACCAAGAGAATTCTCTTCGATTATAATCACAGCCGTATATATCCCCCCCCAAGCAGACACATCGATGGCTCTGAACGAACTTTATTTGACTCTTTGCAAACTGGAATCCATTTATCCGGAGGCTGCATTCATTGTAGCTGGGGATTTTAACAAGGCTAATCTGAAAACAAGACTCCCTAAATTGTATCAGCATATGGATTGCTCAACCAGGGGTGGGAAAACCTTGGATCATTGTTACTCTAACTTCCGCGACGCATATAAGGCCCTGCCCCGCCCTCCTTTCGGAAAAGCTGACCACAACTCCATTTTGTTGATCCCTGCCTACAGACAGAAACTAAAAAAAAGAAGCTCGCACGCTGAGGTCTGTCCAACGCTGGTCCGACCAAGCTGACTCCACACTCCAAGACTGCTTCCATCACGTGGACAGGGATATGTTTCGTATTGCGTCAGACAACAACATTGACGAATACGCTGATTCGGTGTGCGAGTTCATTAGAACGTGCGTTGAAGATGTCGTTTCCATAGCAACGATTAAAACATTCCCTAACCAGAAACCGTGGTTTGATGGCAGCATTCACGTGAAACTGAAAGCGCGAACCACTGCTTTTAATCAGGGCAAGGTGTCTGGTAACATGACCAAACACAAACAGTGCAGCTATTCCCTCCGCAAGGCTATCAAACAAGCTAAGCATCAGTACAGAGACAAAGTAGAATCTCAATTCAACGGCTCAGACACAAGAGGCATGTGGCAGGGTCTACAGTCAATCACGGACTACAAGAAGAAACCCAGCCCAGTCACGGACCAGGATGTCTTGCTCCCAGGCAGACTAAATCACTTTTTTGCCCGCTTTGAGGACAATACAGTGCCACTGACACGGCCTGCAACGAAAACATGCGGACTCTCCTTCACTGCAGCCGAGGTGAGTAAGACATTTAAACGTGTTAACCCTCGCAAGGCTGCAGGCCCAGACGGCATCCCCAGCCAGGCCCTCAGCATGCGCAGACCAGCTGGCCGGTGTGTTTACGGACATATTCAATCAATCCCTATACCAGTCTGCTGTTCCCACATGCTTCAAGAGGGCCACCATTGTTCCTGTTCCCAAGAAAGCTAAGGTAACTGAGCTAAACGACTACCGCCCCGTAGCACTCACTTCCGTCATCATGAAGTGCTTTGAGAGACTAGTCAAGGACCATATCACCTCCACCCTACCTGACACCCTAGACCCACTCCAATTTGCTTACCGCCCAAATAGGTCCACAGACGATGCAATCTCAACCACACTGCACACTGCCCTAACCCACCTGGACAAGAGGAATACCTATGTGAGAATGCTGTTCATCGACTACAGCTCGGCATTCAACACCATAGTACCCTCCAAGCTCGTCATCAAGCTCGAGACCCTGGGTCTCGACCCCGCCCTGTGCAACTGGGTACTGGACTTCCTGACGGGCCGCGCCCAGGTGGTGAGGGTAGGCAACAACATCTCCACCCCGCTGATCCTCAACACTGGGGCCCCACAAGGGTGCGTTCTGAGCCCTTTCCTGTACTCCCTGTTCACCCACGACTGCGTGGCCACGCACGCCTCCAACTCAATCATCAAGTTTGCGGACGACACAACAGTGGTAGGCTTGATTACCAACAACGGCGAGACGGCCTACAGGGAGGAGGTGAGGGCCCTCGGAGTGTGGTGTCAGGAAAATAACCTCACACTCAACGTCAACAAAACTAAGGAGATGATTGTGGACTTCAGGAAACAGCAGAGGGAACACCCCCCTATCCACATCGATGGAACAGTAGTGGAGAGGGTAGCAAGTTTTAAGTTCCTCGGCATACACATCACAGACAAACTGAATTAGTCCACTCACACAGACAGCATCGTGAAGAAGGCGCAGCAGCGCCTCTTCAACCTCAGGAGGCTGAAGAAATTAGTCTTGTCACCAAAAGCACTCAAACTTCTACAGATGCACAATCGAGAGCATCCTGGCGGGCTGTATCACCGCCTGGTACGGCACCTGCTCCGCCCACAACCGTAAGGCTCTCCAGAGGGTAGTGAGGTCTGCACAACGCATCACCGGGGGCAAACTACCTGCCCTCCAGGACACCTACACCACCCGATGTTACAGGAAGGCCATAAAGATCATCAAGGACAACAACCACCTGAGCCACTGCCTGTTCACCCCGCTATCATCCAGAAGGCGAGGTCAGTACAGGTGCATCAAAGCTGGGACCGAGAGACTGAAAAACAGCTTCTATCTCAAGGCCATCAGACTGTTAAACAGCCACCACTAACATTGAGTGGCTGCTGCCAACACACTGACTCAACTCCAGCCACTTTAATAATGGGAATTGATGGGAAATGTAAAATATATCACTCGCCACTTTAAACAATGCTACCTGATATAATGTTACATACCCTACATTATTCATCTCTTATGCATATACTGTACTCTATATCATCTACTGCATCCATATGTAATACATGTATCACTAGCCACTTTAACTATGCCACTTTGTTTACATACTCATCCCATATGTATATACTGTACTCGATACCATCTACTGCATCTTGCCTATGCTGCTCTGTACCATCAATCATTCATATATCTTTATGTACATATTCTTTATCCCCTTACACTGTGTATAAGTCAGTAGTTTTGGAATTGTTAGTTTGATTACTTGTTGGTTATTACTGCATTGTCGGAACTAGAAGCACAAGCATTTCGCTACACTCGCATTAACATCTGCTAACCATGTGTATGTGACAAATCAAATTTGATTTTATTTGATTTGAAGCGAATGGCTGGAGTGGAGGTGGTGACAAAAAAAATTAATGAGAAATAAATTATATTGGCTGAAACAGGGCTCTAGTCTAGACAGTGTGTGAATTAGAGCTGTGCTTCAGACGAAAGGCGATAGACAGATTGAATAGCATATGATCTTATGCTCTTCCCTGTGCTCTTGTGAAGTTCTCATTTCTGTCTCAGTGGTGCCTCATGTCTCTTCCCCAAAGGGCCAAGGTGGACCAGAGGTCTGAATCAGATGTCACCATTCTAAATGTAGGACGCATGTTTCAGTCGTTATACAGTCTTCCCAATATCTTCACTTTTCTGGACCTGCAGGCTACTCTCTCCACTGAGTGCGTTTCTACTTCTTGACTATTACTGTTTTAAGATGACCTTCCTCATGGAGAGCTACTGGGTCTGCAGGGTTTTGCTGCAGCCCTGCTCTAACACCTCATAACCAAGGCCCTGATGAGCAGCTGATAAAAAGCCTGCAGAAAAAAAGCTTTCCAGGTGGAGGGTTGGCCATCCCTGGTTTATATTTCATCCTTTAGCTAAATCTCTTTCCAGGTGAAGGGTTGGCAATCCCTGGTTTATATTTCATCATTTAGCTTAATCTCTTTCCAGGTAGAGGGTTGGCCATCCTTGGTTTATATTTCATCCTTTAGCTAAATCTCTTTCCAGGTGAAGGGTTGGCCATCCCTGGTTTACATTTCATCCTTTAGCTAAATCTCTTTCCAGGTGGAGGGTTGGCCATCCCTGGTTTATATTTCATCATTTAGCTCCGTTTTCAATTGAGTGTGTTGGTGCATTTGAAGATGCTGACTATTTGACTGCTGATTCATCAAGCTCACCTGGAGGTCTACTACAGTTCAAAGCAGCCGCTGGCCGCTCCAACCAAACGCACCATACGGCTTCAAACCCATGACTGGAGCTACAGGAGTCTAAACTGTGATAGAAGCCTGTGCTTGACCCCTCCAGGCCTGCTGCTATACAGTTTGTGGGCTCTATCGCTGGTGCTGTGTCTGTTTCATAATTTCTTATGTAGATGCTGGGCTTGCGGCAGGTGAACTTGATCAGTGCAAATGGTCAGAGGTAAGAGGCGGCTTAGGTAGGCCATCTTATACAGCAGAGTTTATATCAAGATTCTTTAGCAGGTGTATCAGACAGTTACGTGACCTGATGTGGTCGAGAGAGGAACACGGGGAGGAGATGGAGGAGGTTGAAGAATTGGTAGAAGAAAATTAAGGGGAAAAAGATCAGGAGGTGACGTAAAAGAGTGGAAGAAGAAGGGGAGGAGGAAAGGGGGATGAGAGAGTAGCTGGTGGTCTCCTGCTGTGACACCAGAGACAGCTGGCAGGGAGATAGGTCTATGGACACACACACACACAGATTGAGTGTGCCCGGCAAGAATGGTTTCATAGATGACACCACGCCGTTTCTCTTTCTTTTTCCGCTTCAGACTTATCTTCCCAGCTCAGGTGGTGCTCCGTCTATACGTGCTCACATTTACCAGCTCAGGTGGTGCTCCGTCTATACGTGCTCACATTTACCAGCTCAGGTGGTGCTCCGTCTATACGTGCTCACATTTACCAGCTCAGGTGGTGCTCCGTCTATACGTGCTCACATTTACCAGCTCAGGTGGTGCTCCGTCTATACGTGCTCACATTTACCAGCTCAGGTGGTGCTCCGTCTATACGTGCTCACATTTACCAGCTCAGGTGGTGCTCCGTCTATACGTGCTCACATTTACCAGCTCAGGTGGTGCTCCGTCTATACGTGCTCACATTTACCAGCTCAGGTGGTGCTCCGTCTATACGTGCTCACATTTACCAGCTCAGGTGGTGCTCCGTCTATACGTGCTCACATTTACCAGCTCAGGTGGTGCTCCGTCTATACGTGCTCACATTTACCAGCTCAGGTGGTGCTCCGTCTATACGTGCTCACATTTACCAGCTCAGGTGGTGCTCCGTCTATACGTGCTCACATTTACCAGCTCAGGTGGTGCTCCGTCTATACGTGCTCACATTTACCAGCTCAGGTGGTGCTCCGTCTATACGTGCTCACATTTACCAGCTCAGGTGGTGCTCCGTCTATACGTGCTCACATTTACCAGCTCAGGTGGTGCTCCGTCTATACGTGCTCACATTTACCAGCTCAGGTGGTGCTCCGTCTATACGTGCTCACATTTACCAGCTCAGGTGGTGCTCCGTTTACACCAGCCTGTGCATAAGCTCCGACACCACATTCCCTCAATTCTTACACATTTTTTTCCCATTCCTTCTCTCCCTCCATATATTTCCCCCTCCACCATCTCTTCCTCCTCGTCCTGTTCACCATCAGCAGTAAGTGATCTTTATCTACAGCAGGTTTTCCAAACTCAGTCCTGCGGCCCCTCCCTGGGTGCATGTTTTGGATTTTGCACAGCTGATTCAAATAATCAAAGCTTGATGGTGAGTTGGTTATTTGAATCAGCTATAAAAAAAAAAAATGAAATGTACTCCTCACCATTTGGAGTAAGTGACCTTTATCTCGAGGGTAGCGTCTCCCAGCCTCCCTGTCCATCTGACCGGGCCCTGCTGTGCATCTCAGACCCAGTCAGACAGATGACCAGATGGCCAGTCCAACACCATACTCAATCACACACTGACCAGAACCCTACATTCTGGGCTGTGTTCCCGAATGGCACCCAATTCCTTAAATAGTGCACTACTTTCACCAGTGCACGTGTGGACAAGGGAACCATTTGGGAGGCTTTCTTGGAGACAGTTCTGACCTCAGATGAGAGAGAGAGAGGGTTTTTTACAAAGTCAGACAAATAATAATTTTCATTGGCTAGTAGTTAACACCACTCTGCAATTAAACACAAACCATTAAACTACCACCATTTACTTTCAGTTTACCGATGAGTGTGCACACCTTGAGCAGAATGGAGAATGCAGGCTTGTAAACTGTCCACACCACAAAGTGACATTTGTTTAGCAATTACCTTAACTCCACCAAGCAGAAAATGTGTTATTCCTGGTGTCGGTGTTAAGCTCTAATAAGTTTCACGCAGGCACACACACACACCGCACACACAGTAATTAGACAGCTCTTTATTGAGGAGGGACCAGAGAGACGTGGCAGAACGGCAGGAGAATCTAACAGCCAAAAGCAATTTACTTTTGTCCGTCCAGGGCTACTTATTTCCATAAATATCTGATTTAATGATTTAAACAAATTGAATGGGAATGCCTGAATGGTTGGAAGTGAAGTGAATAGTTGGCTGGCTGGAATAAGAGAAATGTCTGGACAGCAGTTGGTGTTTAGAATGCCCTAATAGATGTTTATGTGGTGGGCCTACTGTAAAACCACCCCGAGTTCCTCAGCCCAGAAACACTTATGGTAAACCATCCAAAGATTTCATAGTAACACGGTCTGTGCTTGGCTCACACACAACCCAAACTCTTTGTTTGATTTTGGGAAACCAATACATGCATATTTTTTATGCGATCAAAGAATTTCATCTTGGGTAAAAATGTCCTTCTCTTCCCACCGGCGCAAATATCAATTTTAGTTTATCTTTATTGCTCCTTCTCCATCACATGCATGTGACAGCTTGTGTGTGAAAGAGAGAGTCGCATGTAATCGAATCAGATTCACGTTGCTCATGGTTGCCATTCGGACGGACTTACACATAGCAGGACATGAACACCCCGTCAACCTGATAGATGGTGAGTGACAGTACCACCATCAGTGCATATTCACAAGCATTATCTTGTCAGAGGAGGCTGGTTTAATGTTAATGTTTTTATATACCAAATAGGGCTGGGAGGTATACCTTATTTTAGCTAATGCTAATCGCTAGTTAACTAGCTAAATGTAAATCAGTCAGAGCAAAAAAAATATTTTGGGTTGAAGTTAGATTGAACAAAACAATTAGAATAGAGAAAGCCCATTGAAATCCTTTACAATATATGTGATGCCAAGCTTAAAGTCAAAAATATTAATGTGAAAAATATTGCGAAATTATATTTTAGCCATATCGCCCAGCCCTAATACCAAATCTGCCAGATATAGTTGTGGGGGGAGGCCAGAGGGAAGAGCTCATTTTGGAAGTGGACTGCTCATTTTGGAAGTGGACTGCTCATTTTGGAAGTGGACTGCTCATTTTGGAAGTGGACTGCTCTTTTGACTCCTACATGGAGCAGGCCTTCTCTAAAAAGTTTCTGAAATACCAGCCCTTCGTGTCATGCCTGAACAGCATTGGTTATCAGAGCAAACTTGTGATTGCTGATATTTGGAAGTCTCGGCCATTTACATACCGACAGTACGTGGACTTCAGACTGCAGACCTGCAGAGGACAAATGCAAAGCAGCTAGCAAGGTACTGCTCCATGTCAGTTGTCAAATGGCTGTATGGACAAGGTGCTTTTTGTAACCATATATCCATGACCTATGAAAAATGTTAATCCGTTGACTGCAATGCGGTTTGTGGATTCAAATAAAGTATTTAAAGTGTGTGTGTGTTTGTGTACACCTACCTGCAGAGAGCCGTGGTCGTGTCCTAGGAGTCTGCATCTCCTGTCTGGCGTGAGGTAACATGTGATACCTCTTGGCTTCGTTGACTAGGTCTCGACACGCCTCCGACGTCTTTATTAAGTCCTCGTTATCCACAACGTTCAGCAGGTAAGACGGGTGAATGAAGGGAAGACGAACCACCGCTAACAACTCTGACACATGCTGCAGGAGAGAGAGAAGAGATGGGTGAGGTGCGGGGAGATAAAGGGGTGAGGGACGGGAGAGGGGAAGGAGGGAGTCAATTGACTATTCAGAGAAGGGAGAAAATATTCTACAGCAGTGAAGCGATAGAAGCCTTGAAAGCCTCAAGTAACTGTTAGATTAGCAACGAAAAAACAAACCGAAATATGAGAGACTGTGCTACCAGCCACGGACTACTTTCATGTCCGTCTCCGGCGACACCACAATGGCAAATATGAACACACAAGACTCATTATAAACCACTGGTATTTAATGTGCAAAGAAAGAAAATGAGTCTGGGTAACTAGGCTGTACCCCATGTAGTTTCTATATAACATGTTTTTAGCTGAGTACAATGCTTAAGTGCAATGTGATGATTGAATACACCTCTGTCTCACACACATCTAAGTGACTCAGAGCGCAGCTAAGTGGCTATGGAACAGCTGTGAACAACAGTCTGTGTGTGTGTGCGCGTGTGCGTGTGTGTGAGATGTGACCCCTGTGAATGACGCATGCATAAACATGATCACTAATGACAGGCAGCAGGGAACGGTACACCTACACACGTGAGAAGAGTATTTCTCCGCTGTCACTCCCCCTGGCCCTCCGCTGTCACTCCCCCTGGCCCTCCGCTGTCACTCCCCCTGGCCCTCCGCTGTCACTCCCCCTGGCCCTCCGCTGTCACTCCCCCTGGCCCTCCGCTGTCACTCCCCCTGGCCCTCCGCTGTCACTCCCCCTGGCCCTCCGCTGTCACTCCCCTGGCCCTCCGCTGTCACTCCCCCTGGCCCTCCGCTGTCACTCCCCCTGGCCCTCCGCTGTCACTCCCCCTGGCCCTCCGCTGTCACTCCCCCAAGGCCTGTCTGAGCCAAGGACAACATGCTTTCTATTAAGTTTTAATTACAAAACTGGGTGGGGTGAATATATTTTATATGACATAGATAATTTTTTTGTTAACTAGTAAATAGTAGCCTATAGCAAAGTGTGTTTAAATAATTTCTAACTTGTTAACAATTTCTGCTAGTTAGCTTTTGTTACCATGTGGGTTTAAGCTTGCTTGAGACTGCTAACTGAGGAGTGTTAATTCACCTGTTTCCATACACGTTTCATTTTAAAACATTATCTTACAAAGAAGTTGTTTAATCTAACTGCTTAACTACTTTTCTGTACATGGAAAAATATTTTGGTATTTTTTAGTAATTTTTTTCTAATCTTTACAAGAAAATGCCACGGGCACTGTCTGATGTGTGGAGGCATTTCACTGCAGGTAATGTAGAAGGAAAAGCTGTGTACATTTGCAAATACTGTGCCAAATCATGTGTGAAGAATGCAACAAAGATGCAGAATCATCTGGCCAAGTGTAACAAAATTCCCTCAGCGCTCACAACAAGCAACCTCTGACAAAAGTCCCTATGCAAGGTGAAAATTATGAATCCGACACCTTATCGGTAGCAACAGCCCATGGTCCTCCTGGAATCAGAAGGTTTTTTTTACGTCAATGGAGGAACGTAGTCAGAGAAATGCTGGTGAATGTCTTGCTCGAGCTGTGTATGCAACTGGTTCACCTCTGATGCTCACAGGCAATGTGTATTGGAAGTAGGGTCTTCCGGGTTGGAGCGAGCGGTCCCATCGCACTTCGCTCCGCAGGTAGTATAACTTTTTCATTACATTTCATTACATTTCATTATAGTACAACGGTTGATTTGTCTAATCTTAGCAATTTCTTCTTAGCTAGCTACATAGCCGTCCTTGTACCAGAGATAATTGCATAATTATCGTATTTCGTCGCCCTAACGTAGCCTTCACTGCTATTCGCCCAGCAGCTAGCCAGCTAGCAAATGCTAGCAAACGCCCACAGATTAGCAGCACTGTAGTACTATTACACTCAACTGAACGACTTGATTAGTTTAGTGTTAGCTAGCTACATAGCTGTCTTTGTATCCAAGATAATTGTGTAGTTTAGAGTGTGTAGTCCTGGAGTGATTATCTTAATTTACCGAGGTTAGCTAGCCAGCTATTTGTCGTCCTTAACGTAGGAGACTCTGCTAGCTAGCCAACAGCTAACAGCTAGCCAACGTCTACTGAATTGAACTCAACGACCCGGTCACACTCACAGTTAGTATCACATTTTCATTTCATTTCATTACAGTACAACGGTTTGATTTGTTTGATCGTAGCTAGCTACATAGCTAGCTACATAGCCGTCTTTGTATCAAAGATAATTGTGTAGTCTAGAGCGATTTTCTAGGTTAGCTAGCCAGCTATTGTCGTTCTTTTAACGCAACGTAACGTAAACAACACTGCTAGCTAGCCAGCTAGCCCCGAATAGCAGCACTGCAGAAACTATTACACTCAACGGAACGACTTGATTAGTGTAGTGTCAACAACGCAGCTACTGCCAGCTAGCCTACTTCAGCAGTACTGTATCATTTTAATCATTTTAGTCAATAAGATTCTTGCTACGTAAGCTTAACTTTCTGAACATTCGAGACGTGTAGTCCACTTGTCATTCAATCTCCTTTGCATTAGCGTAGCCTCTTCTGTAGCCTGTCAACTATGTGTCTGTCTATCCCTGTTCTCTCCTCTCTGCACAGACCATACAAACGCTCCACACCGCGTGGCCGCGGCCACCTAATCTGGTGGTCCCAGCGCGCACGACCCACGTGGAGTTCCAGGTCTCCGGTAGCCTCTGGAACTGCCGATCTGCGGCCAACAAGGCAGAGTTCATCTCAGCCTATGCCTCCCTCCAGTCCCTCGACTTCTTGGCACTGACGGAAACATGGATCACCACAGACAACACTGCTACTCCTACTGCTCTCTCTTCGTCCTCCCACGTGTTCTCGCACACCCGAGAGCTTCTGGTCAGCGGGGTGGTGGCACCGGGATCCTCATCTCTCCCAAGTGGTCATTCTCTCTTTCTCCCCTCACCCATCTGTCTATCGCCTCCTTTGAATTCCATGCTGTCACAGTTACCAGCCCTTTCAAGCTTAACATCCTTATCATTTATCGCCCTCCAGGTTCCCTCGGAGAGTTCATCAATGAGCTTGATACCTTGATAAGCTCCTTTCCTGAGGACGGCTCACCTCTCACAGTGCTGGGCGACTTTAACCTCCCCACGTCTACCTTTGACTCATTCCTCTCTGCCTCCTTCTTTCCACTCCTCTCCTCTTTTGACCTCACCCTCTCACCTTCCCCCTACTCACAAGGCAGGCAATACGCTCGACCTCATCTTTACTAGATGCTGTTCTTCCACTAACCTCATTGCAACTCCCTCCAAGTCTCCGACCACTACCTTGTATCCTTTTCCCTCTCGCTCTCATCTAACACCTCCCACACTGCCTCTACTCGGATGGTATCGCGCCGTCCCAACCTTCGCTCTCTCTCCCCCGCTACGCTCTCCTCTTCCATTCTATCATCTCTTCCCTCTGCTCATACCTTCTCCAACCCATCTCCTGATTCTGCCTCCTCAACCCTCCTCTCCTCCCTTTCTGCATCCTTTGACTCTCTATGTCCCCTATCCTCCAGGCCGGCGCGGTCCTCCCCTCCCGCCCCATGGCTCGACGACTCATTGCGAGCTCACAGAACAGGGCTCCGGGCAGCTGAGCGGAAATGGAGGAAAACTCGCCTCCCTGCGGACCTGGCATCCTTTCACTCCCTCCTCTCTACATTTTCCTCCTCTGTCTCTGCTGCTAAAGCCATTTTCTACCACTCTAAATTCCAAGCATCTGCCTCTAACCCTAGGAAGCTCTTTGCCACCTTCTCCTCACTCCTGAATCCTCCTCCCCCCTCCTCCCTCTCTGCAGATGACTTCGTCAACCATTTTGAAAAGGTCGACGACATCCGATCCTCGTTTGCTAAGTCAAACGGCACCGCTGGTTCTGCTCACACTGCCCTACCCTGTGCTCTGACCTCTTTCTCCCCTCTCTCTCCAGATGAAATCTCGCATCTTGTGACGGCCGGCCGCCCAACAACCTGCCCGCTTGACCCTATCCCCTCCTCTCTTCTCCAGACCATTTCCGGAGACCTTCTCCCTTACGTCACCTCGCTCATCAACTCATCCCTGACCGCTGGCTACGTCCCTTCCGTCCTCAAGAGAGCGAGAGTTGCACCCCTTCTGAAAAAACCTACACTCAATCCCTCCGATGTCAACAACTACAGACCAGTATCCCTTCTTTCTTTTCTCTCCAAAACTCTTGAACGTGCCGTCCTTGGCCAGCTCTCCCGCTATCTCTCTCTGAATGACCTTCTTGATCCAAATCAGTCAGGTTTCAAGACTAGTCATTCAACTGAGACTGCTCTTCTCTGTATCACGGAGGCGCTCCGCACCGCTAAAGCTAACTCTCTCTCCTCTGCTCTCATCCTTCTAGACCTATCGGCTGCCTTCGATACTGTGAACCATCAGATCCTCCTCTCCACCCTCTCCGAGTTGGGCATCTCCGGCGCGGCCCACGCTTGGTTGCGTCCTACCTGACAGGTCGCTCCTACCAGGTGGCGTGGCGAGAATCTGTCTCCTCACCACGCGCTCTCACCACTGGTGTCCCCCAGGGCTCTGTTCTAGGCCCTCTTCTATTCTCGCTATACACCAAGTCACTTGGCTCTGTCATAACCTCACATGGTCTCTCCTATCATTGCTATGCAGACGACACACAATTAATCTTCTCCTTTCCCCCTTCTGATGACCAGGTGGCGAATCGCATCTCTGCATGTCTGGCAGACATATCAGTGTGGATGACAGATCACCACCTCAAGCTGAACCTCGGCAAGACGGAGCTGCTCTTCCTCCCGGGGAAGGACTGCCCGTTCCATGATCTCGCCATCACGGTTGACAACTCCATTGTGTCCTCCTCCCAGAGCGCTAAGAACCTTGGCGTGATCCTGGACAACACCCTGTCGTTCTCAACTAACATCAAGGCGGTGGCCCGTTCCTGTAGGTTCATGCTCTACAACATCCGCAGAGTACGACCCTGCCTCACACAGGAAGCGGCGCAGGTCCTAATCCAGGCACTTGTCATCTCCCGTCTGGACTACTGCAACTCGCTGTTGGCTGGGCTCCCTGCCTGTGCCATTAAACCCCTACAACTCATCCAGAACGCCGCAGCCCGTCTGGTGTTCAACCTTCCCAAGTTCTCTCACGTCACCCCGCTCCTCCGCTCTCTCCACTGGCTTCCAGTTGAAGCTCGCATCCGCTACAAGACCATGGTGCTTGCCTACAGAGCTGTGAGGGGAACGGCACCTCAGTACCTCCAGGCTCTGATCAGGCCCTACACCCAAACAAGGGCACTGCGTTCATCCACCTCTGGCCTGCTCGCCTCCCTACCACTGAGGAAGTACAGTTCCCGCTCAGCCCAGTCAAAACTGTTCGCTGCTCTGGCCCCCCAATGGTGGAACAAACTCCCTCACGACGCCAGGACAGCGGAGTCAATCACCACCTTCCGGAGACTCCTGAAACCCCACCTCTTTAAGGAATACCTAGGATAGGATAAGTAATCCTTCTCACCCCCCTTTAAGATTTAGATGCACTATTGTAAAGTGACTATTCAACTGGATGTCATAAGGTGAATGCACCAATTTGTAAGTCGCTCTGGATAAGAGCGTCTGCTAAATGACTTAAATGTAAATGTAGGTTGACCGACTTATCAAGGCCGATTTAAAGTTTTCATAACAATTGGTATTTTTAGGTGCCAATTTTGCAGATTTTTTTTAATATCTTTGTTTAAAATAGGCAATTCAGTTAAGAACATTCGTATTTTCAATGGCGGCCTAGGAACGGTGGGTTAACTGCCTTGTTCAGGGGCAGAACGACAGATTTTCACCTTGTCAGCTCGGGGGATTCAATCTTCCAACCTTACAGTTAACTAGTCCAACGCTCTAACCACCTGCCTCTCATTGCACTCCACGAGGATCCTGCCTGTTACGCGAATGCAGTAGAAGCCAAGGTAAGTTGCTAGCTAGCATCAAAGTTATCTTTTAAAAAACAATCAATCAATCATAATCACTAGTTATATCATGGTTGATGATATTACTAGTTTATCTAGCGTGCCCTGCGTTGCATATAATCGATGCGGTGTGTATCGTTGCTCCAATGTGTACCTAACCATAAACACCTATGCCTTTCTTAAAATCAATACACATAAGTATATATTTTTGAAACCTGCATATTTAGCTAAAAGAAATCCAATTTAGCAGGCAATATTAACCAGGTGAAATTGTGTCACTTCTCTTGCGTTCATTGCACGCAGAGTCAGGGTATATGCAACAGTTTGGGAAGCCTGGCTCATTGCTAACTAATTTGCCAGAATTTTACGTAATTATAACATAACATTGAAGGTTGTGCAATGTAACAAGAATATTTAGACTTAG
Source organism: Oncorhynchus keta (assembly GCF_023373465.1). NCBI lineage: Eukaryota > Metazoa > Chordata > Actinopteri > Salmoniformes > Salmonidae > Oncorhynchus > Oncorhynchus keta. The sequence goes on from NC_068428.1 coordinate 27,788,250, forward strand.
GGATGCCACCCATTAGATAAAATACTGAACGGTTCCGTATTTCAATGAAATAAACGTTTCGTTTTCAAAACGATAGTTTCCAGATTTGACTATATTAACACACGCGCACACACACGCCCCGGCTCAGATGATGCGTACACACACACGCCCCGGCTCAGATGATGCGCGCACACACACACACACGCCCCGGCTCAGATGATGCGCGCGCGCACACACACGCCCCGGCTCAGATGATGCGTACACACACACACGCCCGGCTCAGATGATGCGTACACACACACGCCCGGCTCAGATGATGTGTACACACACACACGCCCGGCTCAGATGATGCGCACACACACACACACACACACACACACACACACACACACACACGCCCGGCTCAGATGATGCGTACACACACACACACGCCCCGGCTCAGATGATGCGTACACACACACAGATGATGCGCCCCGGCTCAGATGATGCGTACACACACACGCCCCGGCTCAGATGATGCGTACACACACACACCCCGGCTCAGATGATGCGTACACACACACGCCCGGCTCAGATGATGCGTACACACACACGCCCGGCTCAGATGATGCGTACACACACACGCCCCGGCTCAGATGATGCGTACACACACACACACGCCCCGGCTCAGATGATGCGTACACACACACACACGCCCCGGCTCAGATGATGCGTACACACACACACGCCCCGGCTCAGATGATGTGTACACACACACGCCCGGCTCAGATGATGTGTACACACACACACGCCCCGGCTCAGATGATGTGTACACACACACACACGCCCCGGCTCAGATGATGTGTACACACACACACGCCCCGGCTCAGATGATGTGTACACACACACACGCCCCGGCTCAGATGAGCCATCTCTGACACACTCAGAGGAGCAGTGGCACTCACTAAAAGTACAAAGACAATGCATTCCATACCATACACACATCTGATTATAATATTATTCTGTATCTAAAGAAAAGACAGTCTGCAAAATTGGTCTGTCACACACGAACAAAGTCATTCCCCTTGGTCCCCACTGACAGTAGTCGAGGGAAACTATTTTCTGTGTGTCGACTAGCTCTCACCTGCAGTCTGACTGATCTGAGACACCAGACAGATTCTCTGCCTCGGCCGGAACACAGGCCACTTACAACTGTGTGTTGGTGTGTCACGCGGTCTTCATATACAAATGATACACGCGCTCATATTTATTCACTGTCCTTCACTGAACAGAGAGAAAAGCACACACACAGCAGAAAGGGATGACGTGTGTGTGTGTGTGTGTGTGTGTGTGTGTGTGTGTGTGTGTGTGTGTGTGTGTGTGTGTGTGTGTGTGTGTGTGTGTGTGTGTGTGTGTGTGTGTGTAGGCTGTGGGGTTGGAGTTCACTAGCACGCTTAGCGTCAGAGCGCTAACTCACTCACCCACCCACCTGGACCAACGACCAGTTATAGGGCTCATAGTGTGTGTTTGCGTGTGTGTTTTGTGTGCATCTGTGATGGAGGGATGATGTGAGGCAGGCCTAGGCATAGAGGTTATGGATGGAGGCAGGGGCTCAGGCAGTTGACATGCAGACACAGCTGTTCTGCTCTCTTGGGGGCATTTTCAGCATGGCTTCACGCAATAACGCAGAATCTAGCTCACCCACCCATATCAGTCATTATAAATGTGCCATTTTCCTAATCATCTATGTAGAGAGGACTTATGGCTCTGTGTGTTGATCTGGCTATGTAAAAATTGTCCTTTGTTGAAGCACGATTTGGTATGTCTGGTGAACACAGGCTGGCACAATTACCGTATATAAAAATCAGTTAAGGATAAAGGCTGTCATTACACTAAAACAACAACTGTCTAATATATATATATATATATATATATATATATATATATATATATATATATATATATATATATATATATATATATATATATATATATATATATATATATATATATATATATATATATATATACACACACACACACACAAAAAATAAATAAAAACCCTTGAATGAGTAGGTGTCCAAAACATTTTGACTGGTGGTGTGTAAAAATAAATAAATAAATACATATTGTACATTGTAGAATAATTGTAAAAAAACATGGATTCATGTAAAAACCAAAAAAGTGTTTAACTTCATATGGCTGCAGGGCAGTATTGAGTAGCTTGGATGAAAAGGTGCCCATTGTAAACGGCCAGCTTCTCACTCTCAGTTGCTAATATATGCATATTATTATTAGTATTGGATAGAAAACTCTAAAGTTTCCAAAACTGTCAAAATATTGTCAGTATAACAGAACTGATATTGCAGGCGAAACCCTGAGGAAAATCAAGACAGGAAGTGGCTTATATTTTGAAAACTCCATGTTCCATAGCCTCCATTTGCTGGATTTAAAGGGATATGAACCAGATTATACAGTTTCAGGCTTTTATTTTGAAAAACTGTAACTGGGAGTCTCGTGAGTGAAAACATCCGAAGATCAAAAGTAAATGATTAATTTGATTGCTTTTCTGATTTTCGTGACCAAGCTTCCTGATGCTGAGTGTACTTAATGTTTTGTCGTGCGATCGACAAACTTAAACGCTTGGATTGCTTTTGCTGTAAAGCATAATTTCAAAATCTGACACGACAGGTGGATTAACAAAAGGCTAAACTGTGTTTTCCTATATTGCACTTGTGATTTCATGAATATAAATATTTATAGTAATATTTATTGAATGTAGCGCTATGCTCATCAGCGGTTGTTGATGACACTTATCCCGATAGGGGGATTGCAGCCATAACAAGTTAAACAAAAATCTAAAATATATTTAGATTTGTTTAGCAAGTTTTCGGTTATTCCATGTGTGTTATTTCCTAGTTTTGATATCTTCACTATTATTCTACATTCTAGAAAATAAAGAAAAACCCTAGAATGAGTAGGTAGGTGTGTCAACTGGAACTGTGTGTGTGTGTGTGTGTGTGTGTGTGTGTGTGTGTGTGTGTGTGTGTGTGTGTGTGTGTGTGTGTGTGTGTGTGTGTGTGTGTGTGTGTGTGTGTGTGTGTGTGTGTGTGTGTGTGTGTGTGTGTGTGTGTGTGTGTGTGTAATATCTATTATATGATAGTGGGGCAAAAAAGTATTTAGTCAGCCACCAATTGTGCAAGTTCTCCCACTTAAAAAGATGACGCCTGTCATTTTCATCATAGGTACACCAACTATGACAGACAAAATGAGAAAAATAAATCAGAAAATCACATTGTAATCACAAAATACTTTTTTCCCCCACTGTATATAGATACAGACATTCACCAATAGAGAATAGCGTGTATGGCATCGTGTGGGAGAGAGGTTTGCTGATGTCAACATTGTGAACAAAGTTCTCCATGGTGGCGGTGGGGTTATAGTATGGGCAGGTATAAGCTACAGACAACGAATAATTGCATTTATGGATGCAATTTGAATGCGGAGACGACGAGACGAGATCCTGAGGCCCACTGCTGTGCCATTCATCCACCACAATCAACTCATGCTTCAGCATAATAATGCACGGCCCATGGCGCAAGGATCTGTACACAATTCCTGGAAACTAAAAAAGTCTCAGATTTGCCATGGCCTGCAAACTCACCAGACATGGTGACATTCACCAATAGAGAATATTTGGGATGCTCTGGATCGACACCATGTTCCAGTCAATACCCAGCAACTTCGCACAGCAATTGAAGAGTGGGACAACAGGCCAAATCAATTCTATACGAAGGAGATGAGTCGCGCTGCATCAGGTAAATGGTAGTCACACCAGATACTGACTGGTTTTCTGATCCACACCCCTACTTTTTTTTTTTTTATAGGTATCTGTGACCAACAGATGCATATCTGTATTCCCAGTCATGTGAAATCCATAGAGTAGGGCCTAATGAACTTGTTTCAATTGACTGATGCTTATATTAACGGTAACTCGGTAAAATCTTAGAAATTGTTGTATCTTGCGTTTATATTTTCGTTCAGTTTATATATATTTTTTCGAACAGTCTTATTCAAGATGGGACAGCTGGTCATTCGTGTAGTTTAGTCGGTTTCTACGGTAACATGGCCTCAACGCGCTGAAACTGTCTCTGAAACAAGAAACTAGCAAATGAGTCTTCGCTTACCTAGGCAACACCCACAATGCAGCAGTAGCCCATATAGAAATGTAATGATTAGAACAAGCTCGTAACCCCCAACCGTTGCAATTTGACTGTTAAACTCATGGGTACACCCACAATGGCTGCCTGGTATTGTGATAGAAATGATTCTATGGTAATGAAGAATGTTCATTCAAATGATGTTAATTGATGTTGTACTCTTTACAGTGACGGCCTACCACGGCCAACCCCTAGGCCAATTGTGCGCCGCCCTATGGGCCAATTGTGCGCCGCCCTATGGGCCAATTGTGCGCCGCCCTATGGGCCAATTGTGCGCCGCCCTATGGGCCAATTGTGCGCCGCCCTATGGGCCAATTGTGCGCCGCCCTATGGGCCAATTGTGCGCCGCCCTATGGGCCAATTGTGCGCCGCCCTATGGGACTCCCAATCACGGCCAATTAAGATGGTTCCATTCCAGGATCTAAGGTCGGTAGTGACACCACTAGCACTGAGACACAGTACCTTAGACCGATGCGCCACTCGGGAGCCCCATACGGACGACATGCAGTTGCTACACAGCAAGGTGTGTGTACACTTCTTTTGTGCTCCAATGTTTATATAAAATGCAGTATCATAGAAAGCTGATGGGGTCAATGAGGTTTCTTCAGATCACTGATTTCAATAGAGGTATGATATTAATTTCTGTATCAAGTATAGTAGTCCACTACACCATACTAGTACACACTTAATAAGTGCAGCACACTACTCCAGTCCCACTTGAAAACCTGCATTCTTTTAATTTGCTTTGGAAACATAACTACTCTTTCCATTTCTTCTCTATACCAGATGAAACATTTGAAAGACCTCCACTAAGAGAAATATACTCTATAGAAGTATTACTGTAAGATAAAATGAGTTTCAATTTATTTGAAATACTTAAACATTTGTGGGTTCTGAAATGGCAAACGTCAGATGTCCATTGTTATTTTTTGAAGAGTGAACTCTGAGGTCTTTTTCCATAGTGAAGTGAACGACAGGCTCTTTTTATCTAATAAATCCACCCTTAAATGTCTTTTAAAACATCACATTAGGATGCCCACCCCTATTGCTTTTGAGCTCTCTCCCCTCTCTCCTCAAAGAGCCAATTAATCACCTTCCTTTGTCAGCCTGTTCTACCAGGTGAGATAGAACATATTTCATGGGGATCCTATTAGAGCATAATAGAGGGGATATTCAGGCCCATACACAAAGGGTCTATAGAGGTCTTGGCAGGGAGAGGGGGGGGGGGTAGTAGGTATAATTGGAAGCATATGTACATGGTTTGAACCACAATGCCTCTGTGGGTAACAGTGAGGACTGGTCTCACTGAGCTATAGTTCGAATCAGTTTGATTATTTGTTACATTGTCATCTCATTTGGTCCGGTTGGTTTCACTTTGCCAAATGTCAACGAACTAAAATGCCTAAAAGCTGCGTACTCATGCAAGGAATTTGTTTATTGGAGAAAAATGCTCATGTTAAATCCATCTATGATTATCATGAAGCATCACTTGTGTGTCCCAAACTTCACATTACTTTCGCTTTGGTCTCCCAACAACATTGCGTGAGGAAACCGCACAATATCCGCTCTGTCATGTGAATAGGCTATGTTCAGTAGCCTGTATCCCGGGAACTGCCCGTCTCCCCTAATCTGCATCGGATGAGCTCATGAATGCAATGCTGCTACTCAAACAATGTTTTAGAGATATTAAGTTATGGTACTGTGCATTTCATCAAATGCTTGCAGTCAAACAACCAATACTACTGCGCACATCTTCCTGTTTGGTCCACACTGCCCTCTCACCCGGCAGCGAACCACTCCTCTGTATGAATGGAATCGGACCGAGACCACGGTACGTTTAGTGTGGTCCCGAATGCGGATAGTGTTTACATCAGTCCAAGCGAACTGAAAGGGGTAAATTGGGACGGAAAATCACCAGAGTTCAGAGAAAGAAAACGCTCCAAACCAATTTAGTATGAAAGCATCCTGAGCAAAGGGAACACCGTTCTCCTCCTATCCACCGTTTATGTAAGGCGGGGAATGAATGGGATAATGTTTAAAGTGTATTTTAGCCACTAACACCATACTAGCAGCTCAGACCCATTGTCCATATAATGTAATGACAGGGTCCACAGATTTGATTTGGCCCACCAAGTTCTGAGTAAAAGCAAACAAGCTAACAAATTCTAATAGTTTGAGAAATTGGAGCATGTTCATTGTTGGACACGACGAAATCAGCTCCAAGTGATTTTAATTGAAGAAATCTGTTCAAGTATTCTCACACATAATAGAGACGTGATCATATACAAATGGAAGGTTTAAAATGATTATGTTTGGTTAAACATATCTGTTTGAGCTTGTTGCGGTCAATTTGCAGTCTACAAATGATTTGTAATCATGTTCCTGCACCCCCAACCATCCGCTTAAGGAAGAAAAACGTCCCCCGGCTGAATCTAGTTGATGATCCCTGGTCTAGGTATTACAGCAGTGGGTTTAGCATGAAAGAGACTATTTAGCTGGGCACTATGATCAGTAGAAGATGAACATGTTTCTGGTTCACAGCCTCCTGAACTCATGTAAACTCTTTTCCTTTCTGTGTGTATCTTTCTATTGTGTGTGTCTTGCACAAATCCATAATTAACACCATCTCCATGTGATGTCCAGCCCCGGTCTTTATTCTAGCGGATATTTGAGACAACAAAAACAAGTGACATTATTTATTCAGTCACTGCCAACGTGCCAGTGCTCGGTTGTGCACGCGCGCACACAGCCCCCAGCCGTTGCATTCCTCCCACCTTCCGACCTTCTCAGTGTGTGTGTGTAAGCCCTGTGACAATCAGTCCTGACGTGCCATTAAAACATTTCACAGGTTCAGGGGGAGCGATTTCCCCTGCTCTCCTTTTCCAAATGGCAGGACGGAAAGAGGTGTGGAGGGAGGGAGGGGAGGTGAAAAGGAGCTTGTGGTGAGCAGAGCGTGTCAACTCAACCACTCGCTCTCTAGACTGGGGTCAGTTTCTCTTGTAAAAAAAAAAATAATATCCTCTCCCTCGTTCTCCTCTCCCTCGTTCTCCTCTATCCCCCACTCCCTCGTTCTCCTCTATCCCCCACTCCCTCGTTCTCCTCTATCCCCCACTCCCTCGTTCTCCTCTATCCCCCACTCCCTCGTTCTCCTCTATCCCCCACTCCCTCGTTCTCCTCTATCCCCCACTCCTCATTTCCCTCGTTCTCCTCTCCATCCCCTCCCTCGTTCTCCTCTCCATCTCCCACTCCTCCTTTCCCTCGTTGTCCTCTCCATCCCCTCCCTCGTTCTCCTCTCCATCCCCTCCCTCGTTCTCCTCTCCATCTCCCACTCCCTCCTTTCCCTCGTTGTACTATCCACCCATTTCCCTCGTTCTCCTCTCCATACCCCAATCCCTCTACCCATTTCCCTCGTTGTCCTCTCCATCCCCTCCCTCGTTGTCCTCTCCATCCCCTCCCTCGTTGTCCTCTCCATCCCCTCCCTCGTTGTCCTCTCCATCCCCTCCCTCGTTGTCCTCTCCATCCCCTCCCTCGTTGTCCTCTCCATCCCCTCCCTCGTTGTCCTCTCCATCCCCTCCCTCGTTGTCCTCTCCATCCCCTCCCTCGTTGTCCTATCCATCCCCTCCCTCGTTGTCCTATCCATCCCCTCCCTCGTTGTCCTCTCCATCTCCCACTCCCTCCTTTCCCTCGTTGTACTATCCACCCTTTCCCTCGTTCTCCTCTCCATCTCCCAATCCCTCTACCCATTTCCCTCGTTCTCCTCTCCATACCCCAATCCCTCTACCCATTTCCCTCGTTCTCCTCTCCCTCTGTTCCCTCTCTCTAGCGTCATTAGTCTCACTGTATCACACATGGCCCCTAGATTTGAGACTGGCCCTGAGCTCCATCACAGCTCCACTCCTATAATGTCAAGGCACACAGCAGAGAGTGAATATCTGATTCCTACTGAACACAGGGACACCGGGGTCCTCCTCTGCCCTCTCCGTTTACTGTCTCTCTTCCTCTGTCTCAGTCTCTCTAAATCGCACCTTCGGGAGTGTGTTCTTGTGAGTAAACAAAACCAAAGACCCAAGTCTAAAGCTGTGACCCAAACGGTATCAGCCACAAAAAGGAATGAGCAGTGACTCACCAGTGGGCCCCAAGCCTCCATTTGAGAAACCACTGACTGCTATAAGGGATTAGCTTTATCCTGGATTTCGTGACAGGGTGGAAGAGGAGGGAGGATAAGGAGGAAGAGGAGTGGACAGCAGGTGAAATGGTATGTCCCATTCCGCGATCCCTTCGTTTCTCTGCCATGGTCTGATTCACTGTTCTCTCCTGTCCAATAGGCTGTGAGATTACTGCTGAACTGCGCTGAGCTGAACGGACGTGATTGGTCCAAACCTTTCTGTCTTTCATCCTCACTAGAACAGAAGTCATTGTGTGTGTGTGTGTGTGTGTGTGTGTGTGTGTGTGTGTGTGTGTGTGTGTGTCACTCAATTTTGTGCAAAGCATCTGCTGCACACAGTTCACTTACATCCTGTGTACTTCCCCATTATCTGCATATCCTTGTACTGTCTGGACTGCTGTTTGGACCGTAGGTCTTCCATCCACCACTTTAGAAAATACTTCCTTGTAAAAACTCTGTAGAAGGCAGAGTTTTACAATGGTTTATCATGTGAAACGTCAAGTCCTGAGAGACAGTTTCAGTCAAAACACTTTTTTGATCATTTAACCTAAAGTGCCTCTCAGAACTGCCTTTCTATGTCCAACACAGACATTTGTCTATAGTAGCAAGCACCATTATAAAGTCCAACTCAATTTATGGAAGTAGTTACTACTGGCATTGAATCTAGCAAATACAAAGACTGTCTATAGTAGTTGAGACCATTACAACGACCATTCAATCTTATGAGAGGGTGTTATTCTGACTGAGTGACGTTCCCAGTGATTAACTGTTTTAACACGACTCATCTCAACTCCCTTGTTAAACAGCAGTCAGGGCTGCTTCATGCGTGGTCTTTTATCATTCATTCTGAATGGTAAACTATTCCCTATATAGTGCACAACTGTTGACCAGAGCCCTATGGGTCCTGGTCAAAACTACTACAAACAGGGAACGGGGTGCACTAAATAGGGAACAAGGTGCCATTATGGATGCAGCCTTAGTATTGGATCCATAAATGGTCTGTATCCTGTGGTGATCTCTTCCACAATCCATGTTATCTTCTTCCATATTCATGGAGGTTGGTTAGTCAATGTATTGACCATGAAACGTATCGACCACCAGTCTCATTTGTTGAAGTGTGACGTAGTGGAATATGACAATCCCATTTCATTATCATTTCCTAGAAAGACAGACCAAGACCCCAATTCAAAAAGCTGCAGATGAACAGAAGCTGCCAGAACAGTGTCCCCCACTCAGAATGTTCATACTGTATCACAGTGCATTTAAACCGACAGCAAGCCAAATTCCATCTCGCGGACATAGTCGTCATTGGACATTATGAGAACAATACTATTAAAACCTAACAAACAGTCTGCATGATATTACAGGTGTTTCATTTATTCAGATGCAGAGCAGGGTGACAGTACGTAGGGGAAGGTAGAGAGAGAAGGGTACTGTATATGCTTGTTAGTGTGTCTAGAGGAAGAAGTGGGTGATCCATATTAAATATAGCTTAAGTGACTTAATATAGACCAGGGGCGGCTGGTAGTAGGACTCTGCTGGGAACATGCATAACAGTGTGTCTCTACACACCAAGCTTTTTACTTTATTTCTCCTTTTAGGAACTCTAGTCAAAGACAGGAGGAATTGTGGTGTAGAAAACAGATACAAAGATGAGATGTGATGAGCAATATAATGAAACCAGGACATACTGTATGGGGTAATGGTTGGTGAGTATGCGTAATGATACTGTAGACAGATGGTGTCAGAACAGCATTAAGTCCTGATTAACCAGGTTAGATCAGAGGGCGATATGGCACTCCCACAACAAACCAGGCCATACAGTCCAGGACCCATAAACGCTGAATGAACATGTTGAAAATGGACCAGTAAAAATGTAATCACTCCAACCTCGTAGCCACTAGCACCCTCTCCCCCCGCCTTACCTGAACTCTGGCGGTGGGGTCTTGTTTGATCCACTTGATGGCGGTCTCGTAGACCAGTTCCTCAGCCTTGGTGGTGAGGCTGTCATTAGACAGGTAGGCCACTAGGTCCTCCTTAGACACACACAGAATCTCCTCCTGCCCCGCCACCTAGTGCACAATGAAGGGTTGACACTTCATTGGGATGAAAATCCTGGAGTACATGCACTGTTTTTAATCATGTGCGACAGGTGTTATGGTAAACTGGGACGGCATAGCAGGGATTAGTACCTCAGGTAAATACTTTTCTCACAGATACATAGTGTGATATGTAAATCCACCTACCTCAGGGAAGTTCTGCAGTGCGAAAGCTTTGGCCATGTTGTGGAGCTCTGTACATCGCATAGCTTCAGCCATGGCCAGCACACCTAGACAGTTCCCCACTGTTAGCTGTTTCTCTGCAGAGAGCGAGAGGGAGAGTGTGAGAGAGCAAGAGGGGAATGGGAAGGAAAAGAGGAGAAAAAGAGGAATAAGGGAGAGTTATTCACATCCATAAAAAAACTGTCTGGAAAGAGAGGGAGAAAGCAGGGAGAGAGCTGTGGTCTATCTGTGTGTTTATCTGGACCTGGAGAGAGACTGTCAGAGCTGAAACAGCTCCAGGGACAAACAAGGGGAATCAATCGTTAGGAGCCTACTGAGCACAGTCAGGCGGGGGTGTGGAACGGCATAGCAGGGATTAGTACTGCAGGTAAAGACCTTTGTGTGTGTGTGTGTGTGTGTGTGTGTGTGTGTGTGGTGTGTGTCTGCTGCCTCAACAAACATCACCAGGAGAGGTAATGGAGCCACAACAATTCAAAGAACAGACTGAATATCTAATCAAAACAGGGTTTGTATGACATTAAACTCTGAACTCAGTGTGTTGAAGCTGAATAGGAAAACAAAGCATTTGAAACTAATAACTGTAGTCTGTTGTGGTGTGGTGTAGTTGAACAGGTGTGTTTTCACCTTGAAAGGGTCTGACGGGAGAACGTGTAGTAATAAGAGCTAGACGGATCGGATCAATCACTTTACAGAGGCCTCTCTATACCTAATCAATATCAAACCAGGTTGAAATGTGTTTAGGATTCTTCTTTACTTTGATCTTAATTGATTCCACAGGTACCGTTCATGTAGGTTCACTTGTGTGGGTGTGAGGAGAGTCCCTGCAGAATCCATATGGCGTTCACGATGTCTGTGTGTGTGTGTGTGTGTGTCATATTTCAAACTTTTGCAGACAATGAATAGAGGAGTTTTATTCCAGGCTCTGTAAGGTCCAATAGCTGATCGCTGTAAATCCATACAAACGTTGAAGGTTGAACTCGTAGACAGAATTACAGGAATTGATTTTATGGCTTTCAGTGATTTCCAAATTACCCTGCACAACATAGCATCTGTTCGCACTAAATGCCATGATGAATGGTCACGTAACTTCTATTGTACTCTTGCTCCAACTCCATGTAATTACTTTGTAGATGCGTTGTATAACTGTACACATTGCATTGTTGGATCAGTTTTCTAATTCTTGATGTCCTAATATTGGGCAAATAATACGATGTGCAACATATGTTCCCCAGATGTACTGAAATGTGTTTTTTGGTATTTTTGTCACACTCAAATCTGATCAACTCAATACACCATGGCCAAACTAGGCCAAATTCATTTATCTTCAGTACATTTGTTAAGAACTTCGATATCCTTGACATAATAGCAATTTCTTTGTTCCAAGGTTATACATTGCACCAGTACAATGTCATACAGTGCACTTGAGCGTTGAAATTTTTGCTGTATTGAAAAGCGCTATACAAATCAAATCTATTATTATTACTATGTCTCAGTTCTAACACTCAAATGTCATGAATTATATTCAGGCAGGGCAGGAAAGTCTGACCTACTGATGGTGATGAAGTCTGACTATACTATAAATGGTTTCCCTGTTTTTAACAAGTCCATATCGTCGGGACGAAACGAGAAAAACAGATCAATATTTATTTTCACTGTCTTTTCCCTCTCCTTTACAGCTCTGACCTTTTTCATCTCATATCCAGACAGCATATCCCTGCCTTGCCTTACAGCTCTCCCCACCAATCTCTATTAAATGGTAAGTATAACCTGACATTTACAATTTCCCAGTCCCTTGACCTCCTAAACCCATGACTACGCATTTGCTCCTCAGTTGACCCATGGGCTCGCCACCCCCCAACCTTTCAAACACCCCTCCCCTCACCGCTTTTACCTAGACCTGTATCCTCATCTCTGCCTTGGTATCGATTGGCCTAGAGCATCTGTGGGATTTGACATTTTACTGACAATTGTTCCCTGACCTTTTTATGAATCTGTCCTGGCGGCTCCTAAACCCTGAGGGCCAAGAGGAGAGGTGGAGAGGGAGTGAGATAGAGGGCTAATTCAGACATTTTTTTAAAACAACATAACAATAATTCCATCTGGCGATGTTTATATGACCCCCCTTTGAAACAGTCCCATTTGTTGTGCGTCGCCAGCACCATCAAGGTCTAAATTCCTCCAACAGAATGCACTGTGTTCATTTCTTCATACTCACAACTGTAAGTTAGCCATTTTTATATCGCCAGACTTTAGTGTGTTATTTCCCTGTTAAAATGAATAAAACATTGGCTACAGTTAAACTCAAAACTTTGTCAGATATGTTCTGGTAAATATAAGCATTGTAATTATAAACATTGTCTAGAAACTTGCTTTTAGTTGCCTCGCTTGCTAGATTTTCTAAACGGGTGGTTTTTCTTTGGTGCAGAAAATAAATGGTTGCTATAGGTAACGTTGCTATACTGAACAAAAATATAAATGCAACATGTAAAGTGTTGGTCACATGTTTCATATGCACAAAAACATATTTCTCTAAAATGTGTGTTTACATTCCTGTTAGCGAGCATTTCTCCTTTGCCAAGATAATTTATCCACCTGACATGTGTGGCATATCAAGAAGCTGATTAAACAGCATGATCATTACACAGATGCACCTTGTGCCGCGGACAATAAAAGGCCACTAACATGTGCAGTTTTGTCACACAATGCTACAGATGTCTCAAGTTGAGGGAGCGTGCAATTGGCATGCTGACTGCAGGAATGTCCACCAGAGCTGTTGCCAGAGAATTTAATGTTAATTTTCTACCATAAGGTACCTCCAATGTGGTTTTAGAAATTTTGACAGTACATCCAACCGGCCTCACAACCACAGACCACAAGTGACTACGCCAGCCCAGGACCTCCACGTTCGGCTTCTTCACCTGTGGGATCGTCTGAGTAGGGCGAGGGTGGGTGCTGAGGAGTATTTATGTCTGAGTAGGGCGAGGGTGGGTGCTGAGGAGTATTTATGTCTGAGTAGGGAGAGGGTGGGTGCTGAGGAGTATTTATGTCTGAGTAGGGAGAGGGTGGGTGCTGAGGAGTATTTATGTCTGAGTAGGGAGAGGGTGGGTGCTGAGGAGTATTTATGTCTGAGTAGGGAGAGGGTGGGTGCTGAGGAGTATTTATGTCTGAGTAGGGAGAGGGTGGGTGCTGAGGAGTATTTATGTCTGAGTAGGGAGAGGGTGGGTGCTGAGGAGTATTTATGTCTGAGTAGGGAGAGGGTGGGTGCTGGAGTATTTATGTCTGGTAGGGAGAGGGTGGGTGCTGAGGATTTATGTCTGAGTAGGGAGAGGGTGGGTGCTGAGGAGTATTTATGTCTGAGTAGGGAGAGGGTGGGTGCTGAGGAGTATTTATGTCTGAGTAGGGAGAGGGTGGGTGCTGAGGAGTATTTATGTCTGAGTGGGGAGAGGGTGGGTGCTGAGGAGTATTTATGTCTGAGTAGGGAGAGGGTGGGTGCTGAGGAGTATTTATGTCTGAGTAGGGCGAGGGTGGGTGCTGAGGAGTATTTATGTCTGAGTAGGGAGAGGGTGGGTGCTGAGGAGTATTTATGTCTGAGTAGGGAGAGGGTGGGTGCTGAGGAGTATTTATGTCTGTGGGGAAAAACTCATTCTGATTCACTGGGCCTGGTCCCCATGCATGGCTGCATCCCTGCCCAGTCCATAGATAAGGCCTAATGCATTTCAATTGACTGGTTTCCTTATATGAACTGAAACTCAGAAAAATCATTGAAATTGTTGCACATTGCATTTATACTTTTCTGAATGACAAGAACAAGTTGCATGCTGGACGAAAATAGAGTGATCATGATTTAATGCGTGCCAAAGCCGACAAGAAGAAAGGTGATGTTGACAGACATAAGCGATAACTATCGAGAAAATACAGAAAAGATCACTATTTCCAGAGGTGGAAATAGACCTTTCAGATATAAAAGGAAAGGCGGTAAAAGGGTGTTAAAAGGTAGAAGAACGGCCAAACGCTGGGTGTTAGAAACTCTTTTACTCCGGTGGAAACTTTGGACACCTGACAGAAAGGGTGTGAGGGACCATGAGCCAAATACAGAAAGGGTGTGAGGGACCATGAGCCAAATACAGAAAGGGTGTGAGGGACCATGAGCCAAATACAGAAAGGCAGGCTTAGTATGATGAGACCCCCCCCAAACACACACCCTGTGCCATAGCTACATACCTAGGAAGGACACACAGACTTTGCAGAAGGTGTTGAATTGGAACTTGTTGGCAGCTTCTAGCAGTGTCCTGGCGTTAGCGGAGTCTATGACCAGAGAACCTGTGTAGACAAACTCCAGCAGCAGCTCCAACACATCAGCTCCAATGTCATTCATCCGCAGCTCTAGCATCTCCCCGCTCCTCGTCTCCCCTGACGACCTGACCAACCAACCACGGTAGAGACAGGAGTTAGACATCGAAGAGATGCGCACACACCTTGGACTAGGGCTACACACACACACACACTCGTGCGCACACACAAGCACACACACACGCAACCTGCATCAATAGAATAGGGAAAAATAACAGAATCAATACAACACGATAGAATACAGTAGAAATGGGGAAGGTAGAGATTCTGTTTGGTCTTGTTTTTACAGTAAGCCACTAGGGTTCACTAGGGTTTGTAACAGTACAGGTTTGTGCTCCATCTGAAACAAAAGCACAAGTGATTGGTGTCTTTATCAAGGCAAATTAATATCCAAAAGGCATGCTTTGACATGTGTTCAGGTATGCATAGATATTAAGGAGATGCATACAGGATAGTGGGAGACAGAAGACAGAGGGGAGGAGCTGATAAAACCACACTGAGAAGATCCCTAGGTATGTTAGAACAGTGTGGAAAACAGACTGCTAACGGAAGATCTCAAGCTATGTTAGCTGTGGTATGTTTGAAAGCTAGCTAACTGTTGCGCCCAATACTACTATTCTGTATGGCTATCTTGTGTGTTGTATATCAGAACTACATGCTGAGGTGCTGGGTGGCTTGCATGGGCATTGCAACAGAATGGGATATCTGTGATTAGTTGAAGTTCTGGAACTTTCCGGGGGTTTAAAGAAGCGTTAAGTAACGCATCACCACCCACGTTTAATGTCCCATGTGCACAACAATCTAGTCACGGGTAACATAAACAGATACAATGCCCCAAAATATAGTGAGATATATAGTGAGATACTGTGTCCCTCCCCCGAGAGCTGTGGACAAACAATATGACAACTACCAAGGATTGAGATGGATGGGGTGTGTTCTCCTGCTGGGTACACTGCATAATGCTGTGTCTGTTTCAAGTGTTAATGTCTCCTACTGGGTTGGTGAGAGACTCAGAGAAGCCTTTACAGAGCATACACTCAGTCATAGTGGTTGATGCGAGATGCAGACAGACGGACACACAGACGGACATATGGGCAGAATGGTTAGAGTGAAGAGGAAAGAGGGAGAGAGCGAGGGTGGAAGAGTGTTGGTTCTTCCACAGGGACCAGCAGCCATCCTTCAGAGGGGGTTTGAGGGGGGTCCATGTTCCATGACTGTTCCTGGGACTTTTAAATAAGAGATTCCTCCCCGCCCCCCCCCCATCAACACCACACCTAAACCCAAAGCCTCTGCCCCCAGCTCGCTGCCACATTCACCAGTATCCTGTATATGAACGTAGTAGACATTAGTGGTCATTGAGTCATCTTAGGAGGTGAGAGAAGGGGAGAAGGGCAACGCAAAAAATAGATAAGACAGTGGGGATCGGTCTCTGCATGGACGGACATAGTGAGGCTGGAAAGACCAAGACAGTTATATATCAAAACATTTTTTTTTCTCCTGCAAAGCAAAAAAACATAGTATTGTTATGTTATTACTTTCCCGCCCTACGCTGCGGCAGTATTAAAACTGGAAAAAAGGGGGAGATCAGGGGTGCAGTCCAGGGTTAAGCAACGGAGGGTAAGAAAAGGGAAATAAAAAAGACAAATGAAAGAAAACA
This sequence comes from Oncorhynchus keta, assembly GCF_023373465.1. NCBI lineage: Eukaryota > Metazoa > Chordata > Actinopteri > Salmoniformes > Salmonidae > Oncorhynchus > Oncorhynchus keta. The sequence continues at coordinate 27,804,882 of NC_068428.1, forward strand.
ACAGCATGCTCAACCATGTCAATGGGAATCAGATCAAGTGGCAATTTGTTTTGTCTGACTGTTTTTGTTATAGAATGCGCTTTCTGCTTCTCTCAAAGTGGTGGTTGTTTATACTGCTGCATCTGACTGCAGACTTGGCTTTATGTAAAAGTGGGAGAGGGAAGTAAAAAAAGAGCGATAAGGAGAAATTGAGAGAGGAATCGGTTTACGAAAAATGCACCAATATGTTTTCTGTGGAGAGTCTAATTCAGCATAGACTGTCAGAAAGGGGAGGAGAAAGAGGGGATGTCATAAATGGATTTCTAATGTGTCCTGTTAATGTACTATTTTACAGGGACCGCATTTACCATGTTCTCTAAAATTAAATTTCAGCTGGACAGATGATTCCCGCAGACATTTTACTGTGTACTCAGAGGAATCCAAGCTCATCCAAAATATATACTTTTCTGGGAGAAAACAAAACGTTACTTGTTTGTCTATTCTATCATCAAGAAAAAAAAACAATCAAACATGGATTCAACATAGATAAGAGTGCCTGCTTGCTTGACAATGTTATTAGTTTAGCTTGTTTGTTTGTATTGGAGACTTCAAGCCACACAAGGAGACCCAGTAGTTACACTGGTGTACCCCAGTGTTTTACCCAAAAGGCTCAGACTTTTCGGTTTCCATCTATGCGGGTCGGCACCCGTGTCTCACTGGGTCATGGCTCCGGTGGACCTGCTCTGCCTTGAAGCCAAGGCCATGGGTACTTTTCGGCCTGCATAACTGCGGCAAACTGAACTTGAAGACACTCAACAGTCTTGAATGATGCAGAGGTTGTTTATTCTGCTCACAAGTCTTCAGTGCCACAGTCCTGATGAAAACACTGGAGGAAGTCTCAGAGGAAAAGCACTACCAGAGTGTCACAGCCAGTAGTCGGTGGGCTCTGAGGTTCAGAATCATATCCTGAGCTGGGGACACTGCTATTTTTGGTCTTAAAAGCAAAACATTGAGGGAGTAAATGCTGCTATATGAGAGAATAAAATGTACAATTTTAATAGGGGGCCTATTATGATTGCCACTGCTTCTATAGAGCCATAGGATGGGGAGGAAAGTAGGTTTGTTCAGACCGGTCAACACTGAGCTGCTGATCTGAGGAGCCATCATACATTTCTAGGATTGATTACGCTATCCACTGCTGTGACCATATGGTTTACGGTGTTTCAAAGCAGCACACAGTGCACCCAGCAGGCAAAGCTGGTTAGAATGAAGCCATTCTGCTTTTGAACTGGTTGAAATTACATTATTTCAACGCATTTCGTTTTTTCCTGCTGGGTAGACTAATGCATACTGTCTATCTGGCACAGGACAGTAGTAGGGGAACAGTAAGAGCTCACTAGAATCTCAGCTGGAGGATTCTACCACCCAGAGAGCGTGTTGACAAAGACTAGAAGTTTCAGTTCCACTCTCTCTTCTTAAAGTGGTAGACTCTGGCCTGGGTGAGTCGGAAGCATATGAAAACAGAAGAGAAAAAGGGCAACAAATGGAACAAAAAACTCTGGTGTGTCAGAGTGTGTGTGCTTTTACATTAGGCCCTGCCACCGAGCTGCACCAGTTGCATTGTGCCCATAGTTTAAGGGTGTACAGAGCATACTTATTGAAACTTCAGAGGGGGAAAATTGAATTACTGGAGGTCTTTCTGGGCTGAACAGCAGCAGCCTATAATGCAGTGAAATTCAAAGTTTTTCAGCAGGGACCCCATTTTTTCCACTCAAATTTCTTAGGATCCCATTTTTCCCCAGATTTATTTGAGGGAGCATGCAATTGGCATGCTGACTGCAGAATTTCCACCAGAGCTGTTGTCAGATAAATTAACATTAAATTATCTACCATAAGCCACCTCCAATGTTTTATAGAATTTGGCGGTACTTTCAACTGGCCTCAACCATGCCAGCCCAAAACCTCCACATCTGGCTTCTTCACCTGCGGGATCGTTTGAGACCAGCCACCCAGACAGCTGATGAAACTGAAGAGTATTTCTGTCTGTAATAAAGCCATCTTATTGGAAAACTCATTCTGATTGGCTGGGACAGGTTCCCAAGTGGGTGGGCATATGCCCAGTCATGTGAAAACCATAGATAAGGGCCTAATGAATTTATTTCAATTAAATGATTTCCTTATATTCACTGTAACTCGGTAAAATTGTTGCGTTTATATTTTTGTTCAGTATATATTGTCCCATATGATAATTTGTGCTCTTAATGTTGTTGTTTTTTACATTTGAGACTCCACCACAGTTTCCCCATCGACCCCGACTTTGAAGACTGCTTTAAAGGGGGGTGATAGGTTTTGGTGGGTGAGTGCCAGACGTTCATATTTTGGAGCTGTATTACCTCGAGGTAGCAGGGTCAGTACATCAACTCTGCAGACTTGTACTTCAGACAGAGGGAGGTGAAAGTTCCTTTATAGGGTGGGAAATGCAGCATAAAAAAATAAAATAAAATTATGATTTACATCAAATTAATGAGATTGCGGGTATCAGCAGTTAAACTGGATAGACATTTTTAACATCTGAAGTTTAATCATTTGGTGATAATCATTCATTGCTACTCATCTAAATTCACTTATAATCAGTTCCCTGACAGGATCAATTAGCTTTTTATAACATGAAATATCAAAACCATTCTAAATATTATGAATCTATATATTTTTTTTAAACTTAAAAGGAAATTGCTCAGGTATGACATAGAAAACTTATTTCTCACTCACATACTGTTGATTAAATGATTCGACTAAATCACATATATATTTTTAAACCATTTTCTAAAGTATGGTGCTTTATTGCTTTTTAATTTACTAATCTACTGCTTAACAGTAAACAACCTAATAAATGAAAATGACTTTAGTGCATCATTACTTTTCCACTATTCTGAGACTAATTTCGTGTCTGTGTGTTTAAGGTCAGCATAAATAAGCAGCGACATGTACTCTCACTCGCTCACCCTCTGATATTCCATCTACTCTGAATAATGGCTGGCTGGCTGCCTAGAGAACACCCAAGTGTTATAGGCCTGCACCCCTCTGCACAGTGGGGCTGGTGGGCAGCACAGCGTAGATGGTGTCTCTCTCTCATTCAACCTCAAAGATCTGGATGGGGTGCAGGGCATGTGTGGCATCAGCATAATACCACACTCTCTGGAGAGTGACCTGAATGGCACAGAGGCTGTAACTCAATGAGAGGACCACCAGCTGGGATGTGCTCTTCTCTCTCTCCCCCTCTCTGCTTCAACCAACCCAGTGACACCCCTGACAGCACGTCTCAACCCCACAGACGGCCAGGGTTAAAACAGCACGTCTCAACCCCACAGACGGCCAGGGTTAAAACAGCACGTCTCAACCCCACAGACGGCCAGGGTTAAAACAGCATCTCAGTGTTGTGTTCTCCAGTAAACACGGCAATAAAACCGCGAGGTGTCACTTGCCTTATAAAGAAAATGGTAGTTACTAAACATGCCATCATAAATTATTTGAACTTTGTCAAAAAGGTTGACAACCTATACGGTTAATACTTAGACGATCATGCAACTTAAACTATCATTAATTAGTATAACATATACATGTAATATATTCCACTAACTGTACGGTTAAATTAGAAAATTCTATGTTTGATTTAATCTAGATGAGAAAGGCCTGCGTTGATGACAAATTATGGTCCTTTTACAATGACTTATCCACTTAATGAGAATTTGCTTTGTCAGGCAGCCACATTTAACCAGTACAAAATCAGAGTGTAGCCAGGCAGGCAGGCAGGCAGATGAACGTAACCTGATGCGTCTTTCTGGGGACCCTGTGTGAGGTTGGGAACGGGCTGCTGTTCACTATTCTGTGTGTGTGTGTGTGCGTGTGTGTGTGTGTGTGTGTGTGTGTGTGTGTGTGTGTGTGTGTGTGTGTGTGTGTGTGTGTGTGTGTGTGTGTGTGTGTGTGTGTGTGTGTGTGTGTGTGTGTGTGTGTGTGTGTTGCATGCTGGTGTGATTGACACACAAAGCATCTCCTGGCTGGCTCACTAGATGGATGGCTCACCTCTGTCTGATAAGCAGCGTTGCGACCTCTGATGATCTCACAGGAGACAGCGTAGCTGCAGGGCAACTAGCAGGCAGCTGCCCTCAGACTTTAGACTAGAGCTTCCTATTGTTATGTACAGTCTCTCTCACTACAGTTTCCATCTGTTCAGTTAGTCTGTCTTTTCTGTCTGTCTGTGAGCAGTGCACAGGAAAACAAACATGTCAAGGAGACGAGAAAACATTGATTCCGGGGCTCTGTCTGAATCATTGTCGACAAGCACCTGCAAGGATCTGAAGACAGGGTGAGGACATTAAGAGAGGGCCTTGCCTCAGCATGAAGAAAACAAACACACCACTACTCTCACACACACACAACAACCAAGAAACACATACTAGCACCATATAGAACCAAAACAACCCAGAGACATATGAGGGATAGAGTAATGAAGAAATACTTTGATCCACTTCAAATTAATACATTAACAGGGAATGGTGTTAACCTGTGAAAGTAATGGTTGAGTAAAGCATAGTGGTGAGAGATGTGTCTGTGCTTTGTCCTTCGCTTGCAACTCTGAAGCTTCCCCATCACTTCAATGGACTAACGGTAAACTCCCAGCCATTTGCACATAAAAGGATGTTGTCTTGAAACGCCGCAGACAGACAGCTTAGAGATAAAACCCTTCCCTACTATACCACATAACACACTGTTGCTTTGCTATAATTTTTTTATGTGTTTTTTAGATGTGTTAAAGCCCCCCAGTCATGGAACGTTTTCTCTGCTCATCAAACTGTAAATATGGTTAATTGTCTCTATGGGGAGGAAAATGTAAAGACTTAAGATGGGGTAACCTTTTCCATCAAATGGTTTTAGTGATACATTCATTTGGAGTGGGAGAAGGAGTGGGTGGCTGCTGGCCCTGTGATAGGAACCAAAGTCTTCACACACCTGCAACAGAGAAAGGGGGGAGGGGAAAAAAGCAACACAAATGCGCCCTACAAAAAGAACAGAATGGATCAACAGCTGGTGGGGAAGGGAAGGCAAACCTTTTCACCAGATCCTTGAAATAAAGGCTGCAGGAAGCTAGAACATTTTGGTGGACTTCAAACTCTTTGCCTTCAACAATTATTTTCAGGTCTGTAAACTCTTTCGCTCTGCGCTGTTGGTTCAACTCCTTCAACATCTCTGTAGAACAAAGAAGAAACAAAACAATGCCATGTTCTGATTTAGAATAAGTATTCTCACTATTTTATACAAATATGATCATAGAAAGATATCATTGCAAAAAAATATTAAATAGAGAGACAATAGAAATGGGCAGATTATAAAAACATTATGGCCACAGCTTTCATTATATTGCAGAGAAGAGAAAATACAGTTTCGTAGTAAACAATTCAGTATTATAGGCAGGGAATGTGTGGCTATGTATAATAAAATAAGCAAGCTCTGCAATTCTACAGTTGTGTACTGAGGAGTTAGTGATTTTAAGCAGAACAGTCTAGAAGGTATTAGAATATACATAGTGCATGCAGCTGATAAAGGTAATATGAAAGACAAAACACTTGACTACTGTTGGATTTTGTAAATTCACTTACTCTGTGAATTCAACTAAAGGAACAACCAACTAAAAGAGATGTGCTTTGAAAACAAGAGACACTTGAATTAATAATGCATTATTGGGGCGGCAGGGTAGCCTAGTGGTTAGAACGTTGGACTAGTAACCGAAAGGTTGCAAGTTCGAATCCCCGAGCTGACAAGGTACAAATCTGTCGTTCTGCCCCTGAACAGGCAGTTAACCCACTGTTCCTAGGCCGTCATTGAAAATAAGAATTTATTCTTAACTGACTTGCCTGGTTAAATAAAAAGTCAAATTTAAAAAATATTTAAAAAACTCACCATGAGTCATTTTACCAGCAGCATCCTACCCTGGGTACAAGTTAACCCATTGAACCTTGCTGAACTAAACACTGTCCAAGCCAGAAAAAAAGAAAAAATACATCTACACACTTGTCTCATAAATATCACTGGGCAACAGGAGAACATGGTTTAGTCAATGGAAGGACTAGGCCTGCTGTAGAGAGAGAGTCAGAGCTTGTTTCTTTATTGTTTTAATGAGCCACCATGAGGAGCTACTGAGTGTACCAGACAGCAGGGGACCAACATCTAATATGTAACAGTGTACAGAGGGCAATCTATACTACTGTAATATGTATTCAACAGGAAACCATCAACAGTACTGTAGCACAGGCCTGTTCAGTGTGGCTGTAATGCCCCCTAAAAAAATAAAAAATAAACATGCCTTAAGGCCAAAGTGGCCGTTGTGCCTTTGGCCTGAATATAATAATTATAATGTCCTTCTCCCGGCTGCCAATCGCCCTGCTCTGAAGCACTTCTCACTCAGACGGCTCTCTCAATTCGTATTAGCCAATGTCAGTCACGTGATCAGGTTATTCTCACAGGCATCGCAGCTCCAAAGTAGGCTACTAGTGAACACACATCAGGGATGCAACAGCGCACGAGTGCATATCTACTATCCCCCCATAACAAAAGTTGATCTACTCTATTGGTCAGCTTGTCATTCTGTGCGAAAAAAGAAATGACACTGACACGATAGATCCCAAATAAATACAACCACTGCACGTAAAATAAGATGTTTTTTAATAGCACTGAGGTTGATGCAGTAGATCAGAATGTTTCACTTCAAATGTTGATCAATTATTAGGCTATTTCTTCACATTATAAGAGCAGCAATGCGACGCCGCAGCACAAATGTTGCAAAATGCAATTAGGGGAAAACACTGTTCTACAAAGCTCACCACAAAAATATCCTTTGGAAATGTAGAAAGAGGGAATATCTAAAGATGCAACAACGAGCATGGGAAGTTAATATGACTAGGATTGTGTCGTTGGCTGCTGGACAACGAGAAGAAGTTGAGAACATGAGAAAAATGACTTGAATGGCATATGAGGAAATGTTTATAAAATAATCCCCTCAACATTCCAATGGATGGAATACAGTAAGATATGCCTCATAAAAAGACAAAAACATCCCGGCTCTCAACAATTATGTTTTTGGTTAAATAGTTTTAAAATGTTGACAGCCCCCGCAGATTGCAAGGTGGTGATGTTGAGGCGCACAACGGGCACTGGCCTCTCTCTCCTATTGGAACTAACAGTTCCTCGAGCATGACAGCATCAAGCCTTTAGACTAATATTCATTTCAATTATATTTGTCAAACATGACTGGTGTTTAGCCTGTGTGTGTAAGTAAAAGTATCAAAGTTTGGCAACATTTTCAGGCACATCCGTTTGGACATGAGACTAGCCAATATGCACTTGACATGTAGGCAAATTATGTACATTTAAATACATGTTTTATTTTTAACAAGAATACCTCGTGTTTAGTTAATCACCTTGGTGCCCTGGCAGACTGGGCACCTCTTGAAAGCCAAATGGCCGTGCGCCTAGAATCACAAAATTTCAGGCCTGCTGTAGCATAAGTGTATATGCGGGACCCTGGTCAGTCCAACTGTTACTGGCTAAAGACAAGTCTGTCTGGCCTTCATGTCACATCTGAGATGGACATACCCTGTGAGTATATGAAAATTAACCCCAACAACTGATACTGGGTCAGATATTTGTTTATCATTGTAAAAGTTAAGTTGTTCTTGTAAAAAAAAGTTATTAGCGGTTAGGGTAATGTGTTTAACTTCTTGGTGACAGGGGGCAGTATTTTCACGTCCGGATGAAATGCATGCCCAAATTCAACTGCCTGCTACTCATCCCCAGAAGATAAGATATGCCTATTATTAGTAGATTTGGATAGAAAACACTGAAGTTTCTAGAACTGTTTGAATCATGTCTGAGTATAACAGAACTTATTTTGCAGGCGAAACCCAGAGGACAAACCACTCAGATTTATTTTTTTGTTTGAGGTTGTTTTTCATTGGGAATCCAGATTTCTATGGGACCTTCTTGCAGTTTCTATGGCTTCCACTGGATGTCAACAGTCTTTAGAAATTGGTTGATGTTATTCCTTTGTGTAGTGAAGAAGTACGGCCATCTTGAACGAGGGCCACTTGAAGTGCACTGTTGGATGGAGGCGAGTGACCAGAAAGCTAGCTTCAGTTTGTTTTCCTTCTGTATCGAATACAGATCATCCCGTCTCCAATTTTATCGATGATTTACGTTTCAAAACACCTAAAGTTGTATTACAAAAGTAGTTTGAAATGTTTTGGCAAAGTTTACAGGTAACTTTTGAGATATTTTGTAGTCACGTAAGTTGGAACCAGTGTTTTTCTGGATCAAACGCGCCAAATAAATGGACATTTTGGATATATAATGACACACTTAATTGAACAAAAGGACAATTTGTGATGTTTATGGGACATATCGGAGTGCCAATAGGTAAGATAAGGCATTATATTTTTATTTCTGCGTTTTGTGTTGCACCTGCAGGGTTGAAATATGGTTTCTCTTTGTTTACAGAGGTGCTGTGCTATCCTCAGATAATAGCTTTGTTTGCTTTCGCCGAAAAGCCTTTTTGAAATCTGACACATTTGCTAGATTCACAATAAGTGTAGCTTTCATTTACTATCTTGCATGTGTGATTTAATGAAAGTTTGATTTTTATAGTAATTTATTTGAATTTGGCGCTCTGCATTTTCCCTGGCTTTTGGCCAGGTGGGGCGCTAGAGTCCCACATATCCCAGAGATATTAAGGGAAACTTCTACATCAAGTCACAAACTTCAGTTGACCGTATAAAGCTTTCAACAGAGCATTTCATACTTTTCCAAATCTCTGCAAGGCTCCGGCAATGTCTCCTCTTCTTGCTACACTCAAATTCAGAAAGTGGAATCGGCAAAGCGGTCTGTTGTAATGGACCATCACGGCTCCGCAGACATGTACTGTGAATTAAACTGAACTCTGCACTGACACACCCACCCAGCCACATGATCAGTCTAGTCATTGACTAGTGAGCTGCTACTGTACTATCCACACTCATCATTTGTATCAAACAGGGGAGGTGTGCGCGCTTGTTTAATTGCATGCGTGCACGTGCATGCTGTCTACTGGTTTATGCGCAACTTATCAGATGAGCGATTGGATCCACTGTGACAAAGTAAAGCAGTTTAGTTTGTGTTATCATAGAACACTCAGTCAGTCTACCTACCAAACGCCCACCTCGGACTCAAACACCCAGGATTCAATTAACCTACTCTGACATTAGCCCCACTGTTTGGCTGGAAATACTCCATCATTTAGCTTTTTCTTTCTCGACTGACACTAGCAGCTCACTGGCAAATTAATTCAGCAGACTAAATTATACAGTATTAAGCCGTATGACAAATAAGAGCAATTCAAGACGGAGCCGTTCGGTGGCTGCATGTGGAAAACCCTCTAAGCAGAGGATCCAGATGTATCACAGCAAGGAATTAAGTGACTGAAATGGCCTGTTCCTGACCATTAACCACACTGAATGCAATGCTGGAATTGGAAGAAATGCATGAATAAATAGGCCATTCTTGTGGCATAAAGACAGCCTTGGCATCATTAGGGCGAACAACTAAATCAAATCAACTCTACATTACCCTCAGCCTCCTGTAATGAGTAGAGAGCGAGAGGAGTTGTAGTTGTCAACTTCAAGGCCCCCTATAACAGATTGCAAATAGAGTCAAACAGCCACTTGTGATAATATTGCCTGCTGTTGTAAACTAACGCATACACACACAATTCTCTACAAAAAAGTAACAGCCTTCAACATTCTCCGGCCCTGTCCTAGTCTACACGGCGCTCCAGTGCTGCTTGGCGCAGTTGGACAGTCATCTGATTACTGTGCAGCCTGCGCGGAATGGCGCAGGCACTGTGAATACGTGGTAATTGGAGTTTGCATTGTGTGTCCCCAGCGACCAACATGGCTCTCACCTTTAATCTAGCACAGCGCACTGTATCCATTTACCCCACCACTCGGACTCAGTCGAAAGGAAGGAGAGAAAACGAATGAGAAAGAGAACCATGGTTGTCAGCAAACAGGTTTTGCAGGACTGACACCTGAATGACTGATGGAAAGCTAATTATGGTGCATTTGTGTGGGTCGACCGTCACCCCGTGGGCCCCTAGAACAACCCATTATATCTGGGAGCGTGAAATAGCACACCGCGTCTCCTTTATCCTCTCTGTCGACAGGGAGCGTGGAGGAGGAGAGTCAGATTCAATATGACCATGGAGCTCCATAAAGACCACCATACCATTTCACAACACTAGTGGAAAATAGGACGGGGAAGGTACTGGTGATGCTGATGGGTTCTGCTGTTACCCACATTAGTATATGCACATCTAACCATTTCGCAACCAAATACGCCGATACCGAATAAAATGTTGAAAAGGAAGGAGAACACTTGTGCACTATTACACTAGTAGCAGAGGATTGTTAAGGGTATTGGTTCTACTGTTGAATTACACTGAACAATGTAAAGGGAGGCTACAGTTTTGCAAGCTCCGACCCAACTTTGCTATTTTATGATAATTGTTTATTTTTACCTTTTTATTTATTGTGTTTTTTGTTCTACCTTGTTATTGTTAGTATTACATGGTTATTGATTACTGCATTGTTGGGTTTAGAACTTGCAAGAAAGGTATCACTCTACTAGCTCACATGACATTAAAACAACTTGAAGGGACAGCATCCACTCTTTAGATTAGGGATGGGCCCACAAAAAAACAATGACTCATCATTAAAGGCCGCAGTTGCTCACAGGTCTGCGTACCCACATCCATCAAGTTTTAAGTTAAGTTTGCTGCAATTCTCCCCATTTTGCCATGGAGTGGAGAGAATATTTCGCAGCTAATTTCATGCAATTCTACTAATTTTGCCATTCGGCGGGAAGAGGAAAACTACAGAAAATGTCCTGCAATTTTGAACATTTTGCCAATGTGTGTAGAGAAATGTTTGCAGTTTTTAATATGATATTTACGTGAGACTGACTAACATAATCAATGGAGGACCCCTGGCCAGTAATGCGACCATGATAAAAAGTTGAGATGGGATGCCCGCTAAACTAATTTAGCAATCTAAAAAAAAAATTGCTGACATGGGCTAATTGACTGACATAACAGATAAAATGCTGATACACAACCAAATTTAAAAATAATATACTATTTTAACTCGTAACCGTAAGTTGAGACTCCGACTGACTTTCCCCACAAAAAAACATTTATCCAGTGGCCTTCAGTTACCCATCTCTGCATGAGTTTGACCAGTGGGTGTTTATGAGCCTTGTGGAACACTGAAACACCCCTTATTATAGCTGAGAGCTACATGAGAACATGGAAACAGTGTCCCAGTTAAACTGCCTACCCTAGTAACCCAACCATAACGTTGCCCCATGGTCAAATCAGCCAATGGTATGCACCCATTTCCCTTCACAGTAGCCAATCAGAGCGCTCCATTGTGTACTGTAGAAAGCTGTAGACAAAGGCATCATTATACATCGTTCTGTGATTGGCTACTGGGAAGAGATGGCAGAGCATGCCATTGGCTGCCAAAACCTGGAGCCATTTTATGGTTGTATCTTTTGGTCGTATGGGTCTCTGAAAGACTACCAATTGTACTTTCTATATCTGGAGGGAAAAAATGTCTGTCACAGTTTGTAATGCACATTAAATGAAACTCGTTATGAGTCAATCAAATGTACAGTAGGGGTGACCAGACCACTGAAATTGTTACGGTTCAACTGAAGTCGTACCCCGTCCACCAATGATGTGTAGCAACAGCACCCACCTGGGTGAAGCACAGCAGCCATTTTGTTCCAGAACGCTCACCACACATCAGCTATTATGACCAAAGCCAAACCTTTGGTTCCAAAATTAAATCTAAAAGGTTAAGGGGAAAATATATTTGTAAAAATATAAAATGTTACAAAAAATATATATTGGGGATTGGAAATGATGCAGACAATGACATTGATAGAAGCCACAATCTGCAATATTAAAGATGAGATACCCTTAAAAAACAAGTTTATTTCAGTTTGCATCCCAGTCTCTAATTAATGTTTTAACAATAGTCACTCCTCACATAACAATTAGCAATATATGCATCTAGGAAGTAATTACGTGACCAAAACAACAACGAAATAGCCCTTCCTGGAATAAAATAAATAAATACACAAGACCATTTCTGAATTTCCCGGGCTTTAAAGTTCTTGAGATGATATAAACACTGCAACAAAGTACATCTTTAAAAAATCATTATATACTGTACACATGTGGTAAGTTACGAGCAGGTTGTTTTAATTAAAATATACTTTTTTTTTTTTACCTTTATTTAACCAGGCAAGTCAGTTAAGAACATATTCTTATTTTCAATGACGGCCTGGGAACAGTGGGTTAACTGCCTGTTCAGGACGACAGACCTTGTCAGCTCGGGGGTTTGAACTCGCAACCTTCCGGTTACTAGTCCAACGCTCTAACCACTAGGCTACGCTGCCGCCCCACTTTAGCATATCACAAGAGCATATTTTATATCACCTATCTTGCTCCATCTATTTTCCACTGTGTGTTTCGTAATTTAAATAGAGAAAGCATTTTTTACAGTCTATAGTATGTATTTTTTTTTATATATTTCTGAATCCTTCTTCTGTTGAATGCAGTCCAAAAACTAAGCTATTAAACACTGCCAATATCCCTGGAGCAACATGATATTATTTTAAGTAACAAGTTAAGTAACCTAATGCATTCAAGTGTTGCTCTAGTAATATTGACATGCGTAGTCTGACCTTTTGGTTCCAGACTTCTCACTATTTACAATCAATCCATCCACCACTCTTCGGGTAATTAGGCTGAAGTAACTGGTGTAGCTAATCAATAACCCAACATCCAACTCAATACTGACCCCAGTGCTAGACTCTTTTTTAACTACTGTAGTCTATTGAATGCTGTTCTATCTGAAGAGACCATGGCTCACTCAGCATCTACGTCTTGACTATGGACGGTGGTTATAAATGTTATTGGCTGGACTTGCATCCATTTAGTTGTAAAACATGACACTAGCTTTCTTTTCGTTTAGGAGAGCATAGATTATTTTGAAGTATAAATTAGATTCAAAATATGTTACTGCTAAATTAACTTCAGCTCTGCTGTTAGTTTACTGTTAATGGAGCTCTTTCTGTCGGATTCTATATTCAAAATAAGTATTCACAACTATTTTCTCCCCTACAAAAAAAAATAGTTTTAGCCAGAATTTAAAATACATTTTTATCAATCCAATAGATTCTTTAAGTATAGAGACTAATGGAACAAGGTACAATACATCACAAATAAATATAACAGACAATATATAAAGGCAATTGTAATTATGCATTTAATTTAAATTGTATTAATTTTACTCTACAAAGGGCATAAAGGTGCACCTTTGTGTAAAGGAAAGATAATTTGCTATACTGAAGTTCTGCAGACAAATACATTTTTAAAAATGTGTCAAATTTGAATAAAGGATGAAATAATAAATAGGGCAATAATTGAATGATAGCAACACAGTTTAATTGTGAAATGTATACATATTTTAAAGTAAAAACAAGTCTGAAAAATGAAATACTCAAATACATGGATTTTAAATCAGTAATGAGTGAAGGTCTATGACTAGGCTGGACTCAAGTAGGTCTTGCTGGATATAGTTGGCGAAGGAGGCTGGGTCCTACCAGCCTGATTAAAGCCAATTCTCTCTCATCCTCAGGCCTCCATTTTTATTCAGTTCTACCAGTGAAGGTGCTTCCTTTCCAAAGATCAATTAGCAAAGATCTAGCAACTTCATTTACTTGTTGGCTGACATGTTATTCAAATAAATAACGTGCATAATCAACATTTATTAACTGGGACAAGAACAGTATTATAATGAATAAAGACCTATTTATTAAATATCTTCAACAATAATAATACAATAATAAGTATTTGAAATTATGTGAATTTAGCCGTTTTTGCCGAGTCTCGGTCAAATTAAGACTCTGGAGGTCAAATTACCGACATCAACACTTCAGCCAATTGAGAGGAAAAAACAAATACAATATACATATAAAGGTATGTGGACACAACTTGTGGTGTGGCTGAACTATTTCAGCCACACCCGCTGCTGACTGGTGTATAAAATCGAGCACACAGCCATGCAATCTCCATAGACAAACATTGGCAGTAGAATGGCCAGTACTGAAGAGCTCAGTGACTTTCAACGTGGCCCTGTCCTAGAATGACACCTTTTCAAAAAGTCAGTCAAATTTATGCCCTGCTAGGACTGCCCCGGTCAACTGTAAGTGCTGTTATTGTGAAGTGGAGAAGTCTAGAAGCAACAACGGCTCAGCTGCGAAATGGTAGGCCATACAAGCTCACTGAGCGAGAACGCCTAGTACTGAAGCACGTAAAGATTGTCTGTCCTCGGTTGCAACACTCACTACCAAGTTCCAAACTGCCTCTAGAAGCAACGTCATCGGGAGCGTCATGAAATGGGTTCCATGGCAGAGCAGCCGCACACAAGCCTAAGATCACCATCCGCAATGCCAAGCGACGAGCTGGAGTGGTGTAAAGCTCACCTCCATTGGAATCCGGAGCAGTGGAAACGCATTCTCTGGAGTGATGAATTACGCTTCACCATCTGGCAGTCCGACAAATGATTCTGGGTTTGGCGGATGCCAGGAGAACACTACCTGCCCCAATGCATAGTGCCAACTGTAAAGTTTGGTGGAGTAGGATTAATGGTGTGGAGCCGTTTTGAGGTCCATACAGAAATGGTTTATGAGAGCGGTGTGAGATCGGTGTGGAAGAACTTGACTCGCCTGCACAGAGCCCTGACCCCATTGGGATGAATTGGAACGCCGACTACGAGCCAGGCTTAATCGCCCAAAATCGTGGCTGAATGGAAGCAAGTCCCCACCACAGCAATGTGCCAGCATCTAGTGGAACACCTTCCCACAAGAGTGGAGGCTATTATAACAGCAAGGGAGCATGTGTCCCCAAACTTTTGGTCATGTAGTTGTTGTTTTTTTAAACTGACAGTAACAGAGAGAGCCCAAGCAAAAGACTTGGTCAATATGTCTCTTTTCTGGCACAAAGCCCTGTGAGAAATGCATCAATGAACAGGCAAGCAGCAGGTAGCCGAGTGGTTAGAGCATTGAGCCAGTAACCAACAGGTTGCTGGATCCAAGCTGACAAGGTAAAAATCTGTCCTTCTGCCCCTGAGCAAGGCAGTTAACCCACTGTTCCCTGGGCGCCGAAGACGTGGATGTCGATTAAGGCAGCCCCCGACACCTCTCTGATTCAGAGGTACATCTCAGTTGTATAACTGACTAGGTATCCCCCTTTCCTTTTCCCTTTCCCAAGCTGCAATACGTTCTCAAAGAAGAAGTCTCAGCAGAGGAGGGAGAGGTCACTAACAACACACAAAGACCTTTTACAACGCACAAAGCTTTCCAAATCTGGGCGTCTTGACTGGCAGTTGAACATGACAACCCACGCCATCACCTTGTGCCAGTAGTGGAGCAAGCCATTAGGTATTAAAACCGAGAGGGGTTCTGAAGACAGGCCAACAATAAGTGTTCAGACAGCTACTGTATACTACACTGTACATGCCAGCTATGAAGCTGAATAAACATATTTCATTCATACAGGCAAGATCAATCAGCCTTGGTAGAAAGGAGAGTCCAAAAGACAGACAACTGCACCCCAAGGCCATCAAACAGCAGCCCTGATGGAACTGACACTAAACCACCACCCTGGGAAAAATCTAGCCTACCTTGACATGTAAAGAGGGCGGAACAACTGTAGTAGCTTAACAGCCTGCCCATCTCAGAAACTGCCTTAGACTGTTGATCTATAGCTGCATAACTAGGTAGGTCTACCCGTATGCAAAAAAATATGATTTTACAGCCTATTTATATACTAAGTTTAACCAAAAAGCACCCAGGTGTTCATTTCAGCTGGTGAATGAACGCTAATAGTTATTCACTCATTCTAGCACATGTCCACATACATTTATGCTTATCCAAAACACAAATTAACACCCAAGACAAATTCAAGTTCTTGTGTGATGTTAACTTCAAGGTAGCGAGCATAGTCACTGAGTGCTTATTATTACTAGTACAAAACGGATATTAATAATATTTAATAGATTAATTTCACTCTAGACAGTCAGTTGAATGCTACCCAGTCAAGGTGAATAACACAGTGCTAGGGTGGACATCTTTGATACCCCTAAAACAAATTCTGGTTGTGCTGATTGATTTAACTTGTTATTACTAGATATTGCTGCACTGTCAGAACTAGAAGCACAAGCATTTCGCTAGATTGCCAATAACATGTGCAAGCCAAGTGTATGCAAACAAAACACTGATTTTCTAGTGGCACTACAGCCTTAGAGAAAAGTCCCTGGTGAGGATGTTTATTAATCTAGCTGCTCAGTGATCCTCAGCAGTCTTGTCTGTCCCTGGACTGATCCCCATCAGCAGTCTTGTCTGTCCCTGGACTGAGAGGGGGAGAACGAGAGAGCAAGAGAAGGGGGGACCCTGTCCCATGGGAGCCATGAAATGGGACACTATGTGGACCATTCATTTCTTCACCAATAGACTGACACACAAATGGAGTGCCCCAAATATAGTATACAGCACCACATGCCCTATGATCTACTACTATATTCTCCAGACCCCATGGTCTGAAACTCACACATAGGGAAGGGCACTAAATTGTATACAAGAACACACGTCACTACTCTATTCTGTTGTCTACCCTTGGGGCCCAGGACCAGACATACTGTACACAGAGCAGTAATACAGCAGTCAAACAAAGGAATAGTCTGAACACAGAGCCGTGGGAGCTGTAGGGAGGGCTGGGCGATATGGAATTAATTCAAAGCCATGTTTAAGCTCGATGTTCCATATGCCTGTATCGCACAGAATAATCAAGTCTCACTTTTATGAGTGTTTGTCTTTTTGGTTTGGTCCAACAGAATTGTTCATATGGACACCAAAAAAAATACATTATTTTACTGTAATAGAGAACTTAAACTTTCTACTTATACCCTTTTTATGTCTCAACTTCCAACATTTAGAACAGAGCAGACCCTACTAAAAATGGAAGTATCAATGAACACGGTGGAAAATGAACTCAGTTTCTCGTGCGCTGCATTGCAGTACCACGTATTGCTGGCAACATTTGTGCCAGATTTCTCGTCTGCGTTTAATATATGTGCAATGAGCATAAGACACATTATCAGGAATTGACAACTCGTTCTCATTCTGAGAAATAAGCATCTTATCCAGGAAGGACATTTGATTTCAACATCTTAAAGTGAACAGGCTGTGTTGGAGATGGACAGCAGGGTGTATTCATTACATTAACTGTTCTGTCATGTTAGCAAGCACACAGATCCAAGATGGTAAGACTTAAATGTGAAGACTAGTTGTCTATTCACTAGCACGTGGGATTGTTTATGAGACGTGTTCATTTGGTTATTATTACTAGATGTGCATTGTGTATGGTTCTGGTTAAATTTGTAACAAAAACAGCATTTTCAGATAGACTTGAAAGCCAAATAAGTGATTATTGCTAAACAAGTAGGTTACCCCTATGGTCAATGCCCACGCGGAAATTGAATTAGATTTTTTGTAAGTCACCTGAAAATCCATCAGTTTAAGCTCTATTTATTTTATGTAACACTTCTGCATCTGCGGTGAAAGGTGACAGAGCTAGAGCTGTGTTTAAACCATGAGACATCCAGAAAACCACTTCTCACAAAATTGTCTGTAGTGTCCAAACAGTCGGGTTACAAAATGAATACACCACTCTGTGTAAAGGTGAGACTCACAAACACGTCGGTTGTTTTGCTCTAGGAATACCCACAGGCCTCACAAGAATTGTCTGATGACTCGCTTTAAGGTCGTCCAGTTCCCGTCAAAGGTATGGAAGTACACTATATAAACAAAATTATGAGGACACATTAAAAATTAGTGGATTCTGCTACTTCAGCCACACCCGTTGCTGGCAGGTGTATAAAATCACCATGCATAGACAAAACATTGGCAGTAGAATTGTCTTACTGAAGAGCGCAGTGACTTTCAACATGGCACCGTCATAGGATGCTATTTTTCCAACAAGTCCGTTTGTAAAAATGTCTGCCCTGCTAGAGCTGCCCCGGTCAACTGTAAGTGCTGTTCTTCTGAAGAGGAAACGCCTAGGAGCAACAACAGCTCAGCCGCGAAGTGGTAGGCTACACAACCTCACAGAAAGGGACCACAGAGTGCTGAAGCGTGTAGCACGTTAAAATAGTCTTGTCCTCAGTTGCAACACTTACTACCATGTTCCAAACTGCCTCTGGAAGCAATGTCAGCAGACAGACACTCCTGGGTTATACTACTTAGATAAAAAATACAACTATTATTAGTGGGTCTTATGGTTGTAGAAAACTTATATTTAGCTTGGGTATGATTTTACAAGCCCTGAATTCATTAATTATTCCTGACTGTTTGAAATGCAGTGCATTAACCGTAGAAATTGTGCAACACCTTAGGAGAAATTTTATTTTTTTATTTTTAAATGTAGATATATATTGTGAATTGCCCAGGGGGCAAGGGGGAGGAGGGGTTACGAAGAGGGGGAAAGAGAGAAGGCACTATGCAGGGACCCTTCCTTTCCTCTCCCTCACTGGAAACCAAACAATTCAATAAGTGGGAATAGACAGACAAGGATCTGTTATTGTCCACCGCTCTGGGGTTGAGTAATTCACATTCAACAATGTATTGTCATACATGCACACATTGTCTTTTGTTTTTTTGCATAAACAATTTAATATAGATCCTATTGTGACACACAAAACCATTTAAACGTAGTCCAATGTGTTCTCCCCCACTTTTCCTGAAATATTTGCATAACTTCACAAACCCAGTTGCTGTGGTCATTCGATGGCGGTGGCATGTGACCAACCAGCTCAATCTTACATAACAAAATTTGAAATTGCGTTGTTTTTTTACAGTGGATAAAAGTATAGACTCAGAGCTTGTAATTCTGCTTTGAAAGTTGATAAACTTGTAAGCTCATTTTTGAGAAAATGGCCCTTGAATCTACGAGACTTTTGTCTACACACATTCAGCAATGTTCAGACCCTTTTAAACTTTAGCCACACCCAGCTCTAAGGATTCAAATGTAAGGCCATGTACTAAACAACCAAAGATTTCAAGACTAAAGGCTGGTTTCTACTACGGGTATGTTTTTAATCTGGAGTGCTCAGAGTGTGCTCGTAAACTGAGCGTGTTCAGAGAACGCTTCACTCTGAACATTTTACTCACCCTAGCAGACCTGGTTAGGCTGTTTGTTTATGTTATCCAGAGCGTTGGTAACAAATATTTTACTACATTAAATCATGACAGCAGTGTTTGATTATAATTAAAGAGATGGAGTCCAGACAGGCTCCTTCAGGATAGTTTGAATGTACATACAGGCTGATAGAATCAGCAAAGCCACCAGCGGACGTCAGACAAGAGCGAATATTTGTCCTTTCCTACTTTAGGCTTTCCGAAAGTGGCCTATTCGGTAATGAATTGACAAGGAAAGTATGAAGGGGACAGCTATGCTATAGAATGAAGATGAAATTGACCATCATTAAAATAGAAACAAATACATGTCCATAGCCTATTTATCAGCGACGTTGATTATCAAGGCGGAGTGTGTTGGAAAGATTTCTTCAAATACTGTGAGGAATTATTATAAGTTGAATGTACGTATTAAAAAATGTTCACAAAAAAATAAAAAATTACTTTCGACTTACTAAAAGGTAAAGAAAAACAATTACACATTCCAACATATCATATTTGCCAGAAGCAGGCCAGATACTTCTGTGAGTGCTCAGGCACGTGCGCACACTCCGTCAACATTAACAGGACAGAGAAGAAAGCAGACCTGCTCATTGGTCACATGGAGCGCGTAAACGATGCCATGAAATAAACCAAATCTTGTTTCTCACAAGTGTAGTAGGTTGTGAACTCTGCAAACAACATTTCCAATAAATGCATTAACAGATACATGTGTAACCAAATGCCAGGGAATAACGACCGGTATTACAAATGGTAGGATACCACATGGGCATTCATTATTGTGCATTGTGGGCCGACACTGTATAGCCGAGGCTACTATTCTACTTTGTGGGGATAGGAGGGCGGCATGTCGGCCAGGACTGGGCCTGATCAGTCAATAACTTAAGAAAATATTTCACATCAAATGATACCATGTCAGGTTGGAGGTGATTGGAGCATTGTCCATTTGACACAACATTAGCACATTATAGGCCTCAGAAGTAGAACAACCTTGTCAACCGCTGTTGAATAATTCATGAAGTCACACACATGCAACCCTTTTTAAAAGACTGATTTATTTACTAGGAAGCAATGAAAATGTGCATTGTATAAAAGAAAGTCGACAGAAAAAATTGCTTTTACTGAAATGCCATAGCCTATAATGCTGCACACCCCCGTGTATCTAGCACCTAGCGGAGAAGCTGCTGTAGAGGAGACGTGAACACTTTAACAGACAGACTAAGTTAGCAAAAACATTAGCTTATAATCATTAGTAAACACTCCCTCTATTAGGTAAAGTTTATCTACATGAATATAAAGTTAAAAACATTTTTAAATGAACGTAGACCTATTTAAAATGATTTTGAACGTTATTTTATATTTATGATGGACTTCACGGTTATTTATTCAATTATAGTCACAGCCCTAGACCACAGCTTAATGAAAGATTATGGAGATGACAAAACTGCTTCTGAAATGGACTGGCTGTCTGAGAACTTCATGATATTCAACTGGAAATGTGTGTGTGTTTTTTCCTCTCAAGGTTGTACGTTACTGCTGTGCCCAATTCAACCCAAGGGCCTTCCTACAACTTTAGTAATGAATATTATATGAGTGTAAGTGTAGGTTGCAAGTAGAGCGTAAGGCAGGTTTCCCAAACTGCCGGCCCACAGCTGATTATTTCGCCCCCAACTTGAGCAACAACAACAAAAATGTTTTGGGGGGCATGAAAGACTAAACACCAGCAAAAAAACACCACTCGGTTGTTATTTTGGAAATGTCATAAGAGAGAGAATGAGACTGAATATAAATGTTTGAAATAATCATATTTTAGTCAAATATATCTGTGCTTTTTGTGGTATTATTTGTAACTATGTTCTGGCCCCCTGACCATCCGCTCAAGAAGAAAAAAATCGGCCCGCGGCTGAATCAAGTTGATTATCCCTGGCCTAAGGCATGAGGAAGAAACGTCTCTGTGGAAATAACATAAGCTCAGTTATAGTTAGCCTACGATCACACATATAGCACTGTGCCTCAATAATTATCTTCAGTCTAGCACTTGTCTAGAACACAATGCCATTATCAACTCTCTCATGGTGACAATCTGAAGTTAAAAAAATAAAAATAAAAGTGAAAAGTGCAATGACAATCTACTGTATTATAAATCATTCTAATAATTCAAAGCTCTTCTCGCTGCAGCAATTAAAAGCATGCTGCACGGTTTTAGTAGAGGATAATGGAACATTACTGTCATGAGCATACGAAATATCACTCATAAGGAAGACTCACTGTCCATCAGGCTTAACGGTATCAGCTCCCTACAAAGATGCCTGATTACAATAAAAGTATATCTTTCTCACAGAGACACTGGAGACAGTCTAATACTTAGTGTGTGGAGAGGATGTGATCATGCAGCAAATAAGTAATGCAGATTACACACTCATCAATATAATACTTATGTCTAATGCCTCCTTGGAATCCTTAATCGTAAAATTGCAATGTCTGTTTGCAATATTACAACAAATAAGTTACTGCAAACAACAAACACTTTTTGCCTTGGACACAATGGTGTAAAGTGGGCAGCATTTTCACTTTTGGACGAATAGCGTGCCCAGAATGAACTGCCTCCTACTCTGTCCCAGATGCTAATATATGTATATTGTTATTAGTATTGGATAGAATACACTCTGAAGATTCAAAAACTGTTTGAATGATGTCTGTGAGTATAACAGAACTCATATGGCAGGCAAAAACCTGAGAAAAATCCAACCAGGAAGTGGGACACCTGAGGTTTGTAGTTTTTCAAAGCCTGGCCTACCGAATACACTGAGATATGGATGAGATTACACTTCGTACAGCTTCCACTAGATGTCAACCGTGTTTTGAAACTTGAATGAGGATTCTACTATAAAGGAGGGGCTCATGAGACCTCTTTGAGTCAGTGGTCTGGCAGAGCGCCTTGGTCTCATGACACGCTCCGGACAGAGTTACCTCGCATTCCAGTGCTTTTTCGGAAGACAAAGGAATTCTCCGGTTGGAACATTATTGATGTTTTATGTTAAAAACTTCCTAACGATTGATTCCAGACATCGTTTGACATGTTTCTAAAGGACTGTAACGGAACTTTTTGAGTTTGTCTGGATGAAATGATCGGATTACTGGGCTGAACACGCTAACAAGTGGCTATTTGGACATAAATGGAACTTTATGGAACAAATCAGTCATTTGTCATCGAACTGGGATTCCTGGGAGTGCCTTCTGATGAAGATCTAAGGTAAGTGAATATTTATGGTGTTGTTTCGAACTTTGTTAATTCCAAAATGGCAGACATTCCTCTGGCTGTTTAGGGCTCTGAGCGCAGTTCTCAGATTATGCTTTTTCCGTAAAGTTTTTTTTTAAAATCTGACACAGCAGTTGAATTAAGGAGAAGTCCATCTTTAATTCTGTGAATTACACTAGTACCTTTTATCAATGTTTATTATGAGTATTTCTGCAAAATCACAGGATGTTTTGGAAACAAAACATTACTGCACGTAACGCACCAATGTTAACAGATTTTTGGATATAAATATGCACATTATCGAAAAACCATACATGTATTGTGTAACATGATGTCCTATGAGTGTCATCTGATGAAGATCAAAGGTTAGTGATTACTTTTATCTATATTTCAGCTTTTTGTGGAACCCATCTTTGGCTGGAAAAATGGCTGTGTGTTTTTTCGATTTGGCAGTGATCTAACAATCATATGTTGTGCTTTCGCTGTAAAGCATTTTTTTTTTTTTAAATCGGACACGATAAGTAGATTAACAAAAATGTTTCTTTCATTTGCTGTATTAGACTTGTTAATGTGTGAAAGTTACACATTCAAAAATATTTTTGAATTTCGCGCGCTGCCTTTCAGAGGAATGTTGTCGAGGGGTTCCCCTGCGCTAGAAAGGTTAAGTCATTTTTTTGGAGTATCTGCACATGACTATTTATATTTTTGCCAACTTTTACTCCACTACATTTCTTAAGACAAAATACTTTTTACTCCATACATTTTCCCATGACACCCAAAAGTACTCGTTACATTTTGGTAGGGAAATGGCCCAATTCACACACTCATCAAGAGAACATCCCTGGTTATCCCTACCGCCACTGATCTAGCAGACTCAAACACAAATGCTTCATATGTAAATAATGGCTGAGTGTTGGATTGTGCCCCTGGCTATCAGTCAATAATACATTTGTTCCATCTGGTTTGTTTAATATCAGGAATTTAAAATGATATACTTTTTATTTTGATACTGGAGTACATTTTAGCTATTCCATTTACTTTTGATACTTAAATATTTCAAAACATACATTTAAACTTTTACTCAAGTAGTATTTAACTGGGTGACTTTTACTTGAGTCATGTTCTATTAAGGTATCTTTACTTTAACTCAAGTGTGACAATTTAGTACTTTTTCCACCACTGCTTGACACCATTGAACGTGCGATAGAAAAGCACAGTATGAACAATTTCTTTTAAATACATGTTTTACCATGCTGCGTAACGCTCCTCAGCTTGCCAACAACAACAATGGTTGCGCACTTTTGGACTTGTCAAATATATTTCCACTTGGTTAAAAGGTTATACAACAGGCAGAGTCGGTCACTCTGTATGTTGTTCTTACATCTGCTGCTGTTTAGTCTGGTCTAGTATGCCCTCAGTTTTAAATCACCCTGACTCCTCATTAGGAGTTAAACATCAGCTATTGACTGTGTGCCTGATTCTGGCAGCAACTCTCTGCAGCCTCCCTGTCTAACACCGGCAGGCGTTCCTTCATAGGTACTGCATTACTGCCCATTTCACGGCTGATGAGCAATAGAACACATCGACATTTGACTCCTGGCAATTCATCTCATCACATCAAATAGCTTTACCACCACCAGCAGTGATAATGAAATCCTGGTAGTTTTCCATCGGAGCGTGACTTACATTCCCTTTGACTCTACTTTAAACAGGGGAATCAATTGGCTTGGCCTACTATATGACGGGGGATGGTGGCAGTGAGTGGACGTTCCATGTGGGTAAATAGCAGTGCTACTCTCCAAGGGGTTCCTCTCTGAAAACCCAATGCACAACATCAACCTGGGTGACTGGGGATGTGGGTGTACTTTACCATTATTGGATCGTCACGCACTGCAGAACAGCCGAGTTGGAGATGTGATGGTACGAAGTGTGTGAGGATGCCGCTTGTCAAAATGCACAATCGATAGAGACCATGACACTCCACTTCCTCAATCCTCACATCCGGGTCAATTTTGAAAACTGAGCCGTTCCACTGAAACACACCCCCCCCATGGTTTGGATAGTTTTTTTTGATATTGCTGTTCAGGCTTATGAAGTGAAAATAGACCGTGGTGGAGAGAAGAGTTGTAGGAGATGCACTTTAGAAGTGTTTAGTTTGCGTCAAATCCCTTCATTATAAGAATCATAAAAGTCACAAGAAGGTGTACGCACACACTCACTCCTCATACTGTGCCAGTCCTTTCCTCCCGCCACCTCAGACTGAGCACGTGCGGCAGACTGCAGTCCCTCCTCTCCACTCATGTCAAACACCAGCTTAGCACTTCTGTCTGCTTCAATGGCCTTAACCAGCCCACTACACATGCACAAACGCAGGGACACTCCACAGCCTCCCCTCACCCAACCTCCACCCTGCTTAGTTAGGAAGGTCATCTTCCAGTCAGCTCACATCAGTCGTCATCTGGGGACCCTGAGCTCCAGCGATGGTAGTGTCTGCAATTAAGATGCCTGGCTGAGTTAAGACCTTAGAGTTTTACTAGGCTACACTACAACCAGACGGGGCCAGCCTCACCTCTGATACCGCACCACACAAATTTCTCCCTCTCCTTTTCTCCCCTCCTGCTACAACCAGCCTCACCTGATACTGCTCCCCAACCTTTCCGCTCCTTTCTCTACCCTTCTCCATCCCCACTTATTACCACCTCCAAACAGAACCAGTCTCACCTCAGCTGCCTCATTTCTCCTCTTGACATCATTCAAACAGTCTTATAACACGTTAATAACATGCTAATTGCATATTTATTTACATAGAACAGAATGTGTTGACTTTGTGGGAATGTTGTTTGACTCAAATTTGTTAACTTCTCAGGTTTACTTATCTCTGAATGTCAGAAAAGATGTAGGATAGTCAATGTTTACAGAAACAAGTTGTTTGATAGTGTTGTTTATTTAATGGGAATGGGAGACCTTAGAAAGTCTGAAGGAGCTTTCTTAAAAGGGATGGATCGCCCTAAAATGTGTTAGAATTGTAAGCTTTAGATGGTTATCGTTCCCCATTAATTTCCGAATAAGCCTCCCAGATTTCTACCAACAAAACAAAGTCTTGCCTACTACTTACTAAGAACACATACTGTGTACTAATTGTAATACATAGCATTAAGAAAACACGACACCTGAAACTGTGGGTTAACGCAGAATTCAGCGCAAAAAAAAATAGATAAACGCATAACAAATATCTTGCTGCATTTTGTAAATGCAGATCTAAAATGCTTATTGTAGTTTCTGCTTGACAAAAGACTAACTGTGTTTCAGTTGCACTTCTCCACTCAGATGGGAATTTACAAACTGGCATTCTATCAGCAGAAAGCGCCGACTGATGTGTAGCTACTTTTCTCTATGTAGCCTACTTTTCTCCAATAGAATTCCAAGATAAACTTGAAGCAAAACATTAGAAATGTAGCTGGCTATAAAACTTTATATTTTCACACCCAAAATGCTAACTATTTAGAACGCAAGCACGGATATTGGGCCACATCCAGTATTGTCGGATGTACACAACAGACGATGACAACTTTGAGTTCAACACAAATTGTGGGTTGAACTACTACTTTAAGTGATGGTTGCCCAAAGCCCACCAGTAGCAGTTTACCACCTCAGCTCACAGATGAGTAGACAACAGTTTGTGACTCCACTGGCAGGATGACAGGCTGTCCAAGTCGCTTAATAAAACACACACAGCTTATTTGGGATTGCCACGTTCAAACGATTAATCATGCAAAGCAGAATCATTAGTTTCACTCTGACTGACTTGACTGAGTGAAGGAGAGAAATAGCGCTGTCTCCTATAAAATTATGCATCTCTGGCTTACACTGAGTGAACAAAACATTAGGAACAGTTTCCTTATATTGAGTTGCAAACCCATTCGTCGAGTAGGGATGCACAATAAATCGGTGAACATATCGGAATCGACCGATATTAGCTAAAAATGCCAACATAGGTATCAGCCTGATGTCTAGTGAAACGCTGAAGTGCAAAACTGGTGTCAAAGCTGAAATGCATACCTACAGTTGAAGTTGGAAGTTTACATACACTTAGGTTGGAGTCATTAAAACTTGTTTTTAAACCACTCCACAAATTTCTTGTTAACAAACTATAGTTTTGACAAGACTGTTAGGACATCTACTTTGTGTATGACAAGTCATTTTTCCAACAATTGTTTACAGAGATTATTTCACTGTGCCTGTGGATGTATTTCAAGGCCTACCTTCAAACTCAGTGCCTCTTTGCATAACATCATGGGAAAATCTAAAGATATCAGCCAAGACCTCAGAAGTTGAGTTCATCCTGGGGAGTAATTTCCAAACGCCTGAAGGTACCACGTTCATCTGTACAAACAATAGTACACAAGTATAAACACCATGGGACCACGCAGCCGCCATACCGCTCAGGAAGGAGACGCGTTCTGTCTCTTAGAGATGAACGTACTTTGGTGTGAAAAGAGCAAATCAATCCCAGAACAGCAGCAAAGGACATTGTGAAGATGCTGGAGGAAACTGGTACAAAAGTATCTATATCCACAGTAAAACGATTCCTATATCGACATAACCTGAAAGGCCGCTCAGCAAGGAAGAAGCCACTGCTTCAAAACCGCCATAAAAAAGCCAGACTGGTTTGCAACTGCACATGGGGACAATGGGTACTTAAGAGATTTTTGGGTACATGGGTACTTTTTGGAAAAATTTCCTCTGGTCGGATGAAACAAAACATCCACACAGTATTGTTTTTCCTCGGGAATAGTATTCAATACACATAGGTAGACAATAAATGTGGCTCAAATCACAGTTGTTTCAGAGACCCGCAATAAGAGCTACGACGCTAATATTCTCTGGGTGTCACTGAGGAGTCTGATCCCTCATGTCATTGATCCACAATCCATAGGTAAGGCTGTACAGTGAAATAAGTATGACCCCAATGCAATTCTAAAGTAGAATACATCCAGTGTGATTTCAACATTTGTCAAATGATTGTCTTTTGTTGATTTTATATAGCATTCCAACCTCGTTTACCATGATCTATTCAATTATGGCACAATTCTAATATTTGTATTAATTTGCGTCACTGTCAATTACATACTTTTATTTTAAAGGCTAACCACAAAGTACACTATTGTTGCTAATCCTTATTGTGGCTAGCTTCACATAGATGGGTCCGACCACCATTGATCAAATAAGAACTGTCTTGTAAATTATGGTCATTTTAGACAAAACTTAGCTATATAATTAGCTAGCTAACTATAGTTACTGAAAAATGTAATTTTGCTATGTTTTTGTTGGAAGAACATTGTTTGCATCCATGAGCTAGCTTTTTTTATGACCAGCACTGTAGGTGCGCGAGACAACTTTACCAGCATCATAGCATAGGTATCGATGAATCGTTGTGACATATGAAATATGAGTGATGGTGTTATCAATGTGTAATAACTACATAATAAAATGTATGCACGCATTAAATTATTATGTGATGTGTAGTCATATGCAGGTCCTGATTGGTCAACAAGCTTATTTGACACATCATAGTGGTATTTGACACACAAAGACCCAAATGGCATTCCATAGAAATCCTGGGTGAGAATGAAACTGCACAGCAAGTAAGTGAAAGAAATAGGTTTAGATTATGTTTTACTGGTAATAGGGACATACGTAAATGCCAACAAAGTAACTTTTTTGTCAGTGTGGTGTGTGACCTTTATTTAACCGGTGTTGGAATCGGCTAAACTTTGAACATTGAGATATTAAATAAACGATAGAGACGAAGCCTTGAATAGAAAGAGTCTGTAGCAAGCCAGAAGGCTTTGGAATGTTTGATGGAAGAGAGCGACGTGTTGATATAGGGAGGCTAGATGGATAGCTGTGGATTAGGTGAAAGAGAAGTCAGGAGGTGAGGTCAGTTCCCCTAAAGGGAGTAATCGAGGTTAGTATCTGGTTACCTTCTTTCTCTTGAGCATAAACTAAGGATTGGAGAGAAGGTGTCTTAAGTAGGATGTATATAACCAATGGAGAGAAATGTTTTGATGTCTGATTACAGCTGTACAGAAAATAAGGGAATAATTCAAACTTGGAGCACTGGCTTTGGCCTGGGTGGGAGTTTCATTTTTAAACCTGTGGAATAAGCAGTAGCAGAAACATTTATAAAAATGGATGTGGTGTTTACGTTCTTGAGTGATCAACGTTTTGTAGTTTTCGTTGAGGGAAAAATGAGTGGTTGGCATGAAATAAAAACAAAAGTACTTTAAATTAAGGATTTGCAGTTTTTTTGCTGTTTGGTTTGCAGTCATCCTAGAACCTGGGTGACCTCAGAGTTTCACAGATCAAAGGTCAGAAAACGTGGACGCCCTTGAATAATAACTCAATTAGGTCCCACTTTAAGCAAAGCACAATTTATAAAGGCTTTAAATATCATACAAAAGGTTTCCTAAGCACTACATAAATGATGCACAAATCAAAGCATGTCACTCTACAAATGGTGTATAAACAAAGTGAATTGTCACATATGGCAATTCACCCTACAGTGAGAACTTAGGTCACCCTTTGTAGATTATTTTTGTATAATTTATGTAGCGCTTGTGAAGTCTTTATTTACGCTATATAAACCCTTGATAAGTTGTACTTTGTTTAAAGTGGGACCTTCCATTACCATGGTACATGCAGTAGGTAGGCATGTGTGCTGTAGATAGTCTGCTAGTTACACAAGAATAATAGCCTGTACAGCCAGCAAATAATACACAATTCATGTACTAGGAAACCCGGTTATGTTCACCAACTACCTCTCAAATGAATAATAAGCCTTGGTGATAATAAGGTTGATATTTCTGAAGTACCTTGGTGCATGAATCCAAACAGCGGGCAGATATTCATGATATCGACTCAAACGGCTCATTTAGGATCCCATTCAGGAGGCACTACTGAGCCTGTGGTGTGAGGACAAGTTCTTCCTTTTCCCCTTCATCTCTCCCCCTCTAAGTTTACTGATGGTTTTCTGCTGTTCATCTGCAACGCTCCGTCTCTCTCCAGAGTGGAGCGAGTGATGAGAGGCTAGAAACATAGGGTTCTCGCTCTCTTCGTCCCCCTTCTCTCTCACTCCCTCCCTCCCTCCCTCGTTATAGGATTTTAAAGGAGAGAGGCCTCACCACAAGTCCCATACAGTACCATCTCCAGTTCAGAAAGAGCCGGGGCATAGCTCATCAAGACAGATTCCTGATCGGCCGCCCGCCGCAGCCACGCACAGCAACGCTGCACTGCATTCATTAATCACACACGCCTTTCAAGAGAACACTCAGCGGCAGCAGCACACGGCCAGTACGACGGAGTGGGATGAAGGGGGAGAGAGAGAGATGGACAGAGGGAGACTGAGCGAAAGCAAGACAGAGGGGCCCAGTGGTAGGGTTGGTCTGACTGGCTACAGCACACACAAGACACCACTATGCTACCCGTCAGCTAGAGGTCACTAAACTACCTGCCTGGCACCTGCTTTTCTCCTCACTGTACTTGACCTCCACTCCTCCTCTACTTCCTGCTATACTAGAGACTACAGCTATAGGTCCATCAGAAAGTATTCTATTCATACCCCTTAACTACACATTTTGTTGTGTTAATCTGAATTTAAAACAGATTAAATGGGCGGGGGGGGGGGTTCTCACTCATCTACACACAAAACACCATAATGTCAAAGCGATAACATGTTTAGAAATTTGTGCAAATGTATTGAAAATTCACTCCCCAAAGGCAATACCTTGTAAAAGCACCTTTTGCGACGATTACAGCTTTGAGTCGTCTTGGTTGTGTTAGTTTCAGGATGTTCGTTTCAGGATTTGGGGATTTTCTCCCATTCTTCAGTGCAGATTTTCCCAAGATCTGTTAAATTGGATGGGGTGTACAGCAATCTTCAAATATTTCCACAGATTGTCAGTGGGACTCAAGTCTGGGCTTTGACATTCTTGTTCTGAAGCCAGAAATACGATTTTTGTACATAAGGAACATTTCTGGAATCTTTCATTTCAGCTCATGAAACCAACACATTAGATGTTGTGTTTATATTTTTGTTCAAGTATAGTTATCTTCCTCTTCCTGCTAAGCTGGCGAGACCACTGTGCTCTACCTGCCTTTCCACTCTTCTCCTCCCTCCCTCTCCTACTCAACCAAGTACTACACTTCCCAATCACAAATGTCCTACTCTTTCTCCACCCTCCCTATACTACATCTGTCACCAGCTGTCGTACTCTCCCCCATTCCTCCCTCTCCTCCACTCCACTGAGGCCAGTGGTGTAAGTCAGTCTTTTAATGACCTGTTTTCAGCTGGGAATGCCACGGTAAGGAGAGTGACCAGGGAAATCTGAAGGAAGAACGGATTAGTGGGAAAGAGAATGAGCGAGTGAGAGAGGGAGACTTAAGTCCAGATTGCTCGTTTTCCTGTGACAGCTGGACTGAATGTTAAATGGCACTGTCCAATCAAACTGTCTGCTCAGCCTTATTATATACATTGTTTTGATTTGATAAAGCACACTCAAACCTAACCATGCAGAGGGTGCTTCTTTCCTCAGTGTGTATGTACAGTATCTGTTCAGAGGTAGCCTCCTAAGTGTGTGTGCTTAGTAATTCATCTGAACTCTGTATAGCTGTCTGTATAGCTGTGCATGTTGGGGATAGCGAAGTACCACACCTCTATTTGCCAGTCAGACCCATCATGAAGGGTGATTCAATGCACAGGAGGAGGACAGCAAGGTAACACCCCAGTCATCAGCTTATGCCTGGATTACACAACCGCCAGTCATCCTTACGAGCCAGACAGACCAGGAGGATTCAGGTTAAAATGTTACCCTCGGATTCCCTTTCGGTCTCGCTCTTTTTCTCCCTTTCTGCATGCGTCTGTCGTTCTCCCTCTCCTTGCGCGTCTATAATTTTTAGACTTTGTTTTTTCTCTTTCAAACTGAAACATAATGAGTGAAACAAAGATGGCCAATTAAGCCTAGGTCTCACAGTTGAGGAGAATGTCCCTTAACTTTTCTAGGATAGGGGGCAACATTTGGAATTTGATGAAAAGCATGCCCAAATTCAAATGCCTGCTACTCATCCCCAGAAGATAACATATGCATAGGATTAGTAGATTTGGATAGAAAACTCTGAAGTTTCTAAAACTATTTGAATCATGTCTGTGAGTATAACAGAACTTATGTAAAAGGCGAAACCCCGAGGACAAACCATTCAGATTTTTTTATTTTTTGGGGGTTTTCAATGTGTTTTCATTGGGAATCTTTCTAAGGGACTTGCTTGTAGTTCCTACCACTTCCACTGGATGTAACCAGTCTTTAGAAATTGGTTGAGGTTATTCCTTTGTGTAATGAAGTACGGCCATCTTGAACGAGGGTCACTTCATGTGTACTGTTTGATAAAGGCGAATGACCTGAAAGCATGCTTCAGTTTGTTTTCTTCATGTATTGAACACAGATCATCCCGTCTTCAATTGTATCGATTATTTACTTTAAAAAATACCTAAAGTTGTATTACAAAAGTAGTTTGAAATGTTTTTGCAAAGTTTAGAGGTAACTTTTGAGATATTTTGTAGTCACGTTGAGCAAGTTGGAACCGGTGTTGTTCTGGACAAACGCACCAAATAAATGGACATTTTGGATATATATGGACAGAATTAATTGAACAAAAGGACCATTTGCGATGTTTATGGGACATATTGGAGTGCCAATAGAAGAAACTCGTCAAAGGTAAGGCATGAATTATATTTTTATTTCTGTGTTTTGTGTCGCGCATGCAGGGTTGAAATATGGTTTCTGTCTTTGTTTACGGAGGTGCTATCCTCAGATAATAGCATCGTTTGCTTTCGCCGAAAAGCCTTTTTGAAATCTGACATGTTGGCTGGATTCACAATACGTGTAGCTTTAATTTGGTATCTTACATATGTGATTTCATGAAAGCTGGATTTTTATAGGAATTTATTTGAATTTGGCGCTCTGCATTTTCTCTGGCTTTTGGCCAAGTGGGACGCTACCACCCCATATATCCCAGAGAGGTTAAGGTTTATGTGGTTTCATATGGTCGTTCAATCTGATGCGTCATGGGTGAACTCAGTGACCCTATAGGTTCAATGACAGGCATAGACAGAGCTGATGTCACACACACACACACAACACAGACAGACAGACAGAAGCAGACACACGGATGGAGAAGCAGACACACGGATGGAGAAACGGACGCACACACATGCAGGCAAACACGCGTACACACACACACACACACACACTAGGCTCAACTGATCCTAATTGTTAAGTTCATGTTTTAAGTACCCCTATATCTATTATTACGGTGCCATCACTCTTATTAGTGCGCTTGCGAGGAGTCTCGTTGTTGATGAACCTGGCCTGAGTGCGATGGCAACCATGTATATATTGTGCTAATACGGTTAACGTTGTTAAACTGGAACCTTGTCGTTGTGTCATTTTGAATTAACAATAATCCCACCAACAGTTAGTGTTTAAAGTCCAATGAGAGCCATTCAAATTAGCCTACTCTACAGCCTACTTAACAGTGAATTTGAGGCACTCTTACAATGTAAAAATCCTCCAACCTTACAAAGATTGCCTCAATATCCAAGTTCTCACTACACACAGAAGGGCACACTAAGAGTTTTGCTGAAGCCTGTGCCAAAGTGGGCTCTAAAACATTACTTAACCGATAAACCATTTAATAGTCAGAGCCAAGCTGACAATTCATTACATTTTTTAAGCAAAGACATCCATATCTGCCAGTCAAGTAAGTGTGTGTGTGGCAGCTCGCTTCTGTACAGTATATCATAGCTCAACGTATAAGTTTCCCCTCACCACAGATCTAAAAATCAGATTACTCCCCCCAATCCTAACCATAAGCATTAAAGTTATGAAAAAGATCTGAATCTGTGCCTAGAGAAGGTCCTAGCCTTAACTAGCCTCCTCACCACCTTGTCACAGCACTACAACATGCAATCACTGATTGGACTGGAGAGACAGAGCCAGCATCAGGATGTGATGCATGATGATCCTGTACTGCATGGCAGCCGGATGTGTGGTTGCCGACTGGTTGACAGTCACGGCAGCAAGGTTAAGTGTTCTTACCGTCAGGAAGCTTTCTCAACCATTCGGAGAATACTTAAGAGAATCAAGACAATGTTGCCAAATGAGCACCAAGTGTTTGTTCATGTGACCCTGTATGCGAACAAGGTTTTCAAGAACACACGGCTCTGTTGTGACAAATGATTTATATAAATCCTGGATTGCTGATTCTATGCATGACCTTTGAGGGGCTTGGAAGCCACCGGTCGGCCATATTGGCACTCCCCAGTAGGATCAGTCCTCCATAGGAATGAATGGAATTCTACAATATTTTAAATGTTTCAAGGCAAAATTGTACATATTTAAGTAGTTTTGTTGTAGTGCGGACAGCAACATAAAATCTCAAAATTAGATGTATAACGTTTTTTTTTTGTGATTTATCAATATACGTGTTCTCCTCACATAATATAATTTAAGAGTATGCATTAAGGTGTCTAATAAAATAAAGGTGGAAAAAACTAAGACCAATGCATTTCTATAGCTACCATAATATTTTATGCAATGAGTGAGTGCCAAGATGGAGGCAAAGTGGAATCAGCATAGCACCCCCTGTCAGCCATCTAGTGTATATATAAATAAATTTGTTTTGACACCTGCTACTGATCTGAATGACAAAGCTATTGCTGTGACATTTCTACTGCTGAATATTTAATGGAATGCAATCCATCTCATCGCGTCTCAAGGTTCTATGCAGAGCCCTACTGCTTGTTTACAAAATAGAATGTGTAGCTACTTTTCTAGTACTTCTAAATAGAAGGCTAATAAACTATGGTTATGTGTTGTGAAGTAAGCAATTATCACTTGCTTTGGCAATTGTACTAAATACAAGAGTATAAATTACAACGTAGCAACAATGTATCCCACAGGGATGCAAACTGATTATGGCCCAAAAAGGTGAGCAAACATTTTTGCACAGAAACGTGAGAAATCTGTATAAACTAAAAAGAAAATGTGACTATTTTCAGAATGAGTGTCACCAGAGGTCGATTCTCGCTATACACCAAGTCACTTGGCTCTGTCATAACCTCACATGGTCTCTCCTATCATTGCTATGCAGACGACACACAATTAATCTTCTCCTTTCCCCCTTCTGATGACCAGGTGGCGAATCGCATCTCTGCATGTCTGGCAGACATATCAGTGTGGATGACGGATCACCACCTCAAGCTGAACCTCAGCAAGACGGAGCTCCTCTTCCTCCCGGGGAAGGACTGCCCGTTCCATGATCTCGCCATCACGGTTGACAACTCCATTGTGTCCTCCTCCCAGAGCGCTAAGAACCTTGGCGTGATCCTGGACAACACCCTGACGTTCTCAACTAACATCAAGGCGGTGTCCCGTTCCTGTAGGTTCATGCTCTACAACATCCGCAGAGTACGACCCTGCCTCACACAGGAAGCGGCGCAGGTCCTAATCCAGGCACTTGTCATCTCCCGTCTTGATTACTGCAACTCGCTGTTGGCTGGGCTCCCTGCCTGTGCCATTAAACCCCTACAACTCATCCAGAACGCCGCAGCCCGTCTGGTGTTCAACCTTCCCAAGTTCTCTCACGTCACCCCGCTCCTCCGCTCTCTCCACTGGCTTCCAGTTGAAGCTCGCATCCGCTACAAGACCATGGTGCTCGCCTACGGAGCTGTGAGGGGAACGGCACCTCAGTACCTCCAGGCTCTGATCAGGCCCTACACCCAAACAAGGGCACTGCGTTCATCCACCTCTGGCCTGCTCGCCTCCCTACCACTGAGGAAGTACAGTTCCCGCTCAGCCCAGTCAAAACTGTTCGCTGCCCTGGCCCCCCAATGGTGGAACAAACTCCCTCACGACGCCAGGACAGCGGAGTCAATCACCACCTTCCGGAGACACCTGAAACCCCACCTCTTCAAGGAATACCTAGGATAGGGTAAGTAAGGGTAAGTAATCCTTCTCACCCCCCCAACAAGATTTAGATGCAAGTGGCTGTTCCACTGGTTGTCATAAGGTGTATGCACCAATTTGTAAGTCGCTCTGGATAAGAGCGTCTGCTAAATGACTTAAATGTAATGTAAATGTAAATGTCGACCGATTAATCGGAATGGCCGATTAATTGGGGCCAATTTCAAGTTTTCATAATCGGAAATCGGTATTTTTGGACACAGGTTTGGCTTATTATTTATTTATTTTTACACCTTTAATCTTTATTTAACTAGGCAAGTCAGTTAAGAACACATTCTTATTTTCAATGACTGCCTAGGAACGGTGGGTTAACTGCCTCGTTCAGGGGCAGAACGACAGATTTTTACCTCGTCAGCTCAGGGGATTCAATCTTGCAAGCTTACAGTTAACTAGTCCAACGCTCTAACCACCTAATTACTTTTCACTCCACTAAGAGACGGCTTACTGCATTCGCATAACAGGCAAAGGTAAGTTGCTAGCGAGCATTAAACTTATCTTATAAAAAACAATCAATCATAATCACTAGTTAACTACACATGGTTGATGATATTACTAGTTTATCTACGCAGGACGCGTTGCATACAATCGATGTGGTGTGTATCGTTGCTCCAATGTGTAGCTAACCATAAACATCAATGCCTTTCTTAAATTCAATACACAGAAGTATATATTTTTAAACCTGCATATTTAGCTTATAGAAATCCAGGTTAGCAGGCAATATTAAACAAGGTGAAATTGTGTCACTTCTCATGCGTTCATTGCACGCAGAGTCAGGGTATATGCAACAGTTTGGGCTCCCTAATTTGCTATAACTTTACGTAATTATGACATAACATTGAAGTTTGTGCAATGTAACAGCAATATTTAGACTTATGGATGCCACCCATTAGATAAAATACCGAACAGTTCCGTATTTCACTGAAAAAATAAACGTATTGTTTTCGAGATGATAGTTTCCGGACTAGGCCATATTAATGACCTATTTCTGTGTGTTATCATGTTATAACTAAGTCTATGATTTGATAGAGCAGTCTGACTGAGCGATGGTAGGCAGCAGCAGGCTCGTAAGCATTCATTCAAACAGCACTTTCATGCGTTTGCCAGCAGCTGTTTATGACTTCAAGCCTATCAACTCCCGAGATTAGGCTGGTGTTACCGATGTGAAATGGCTAGCTAGTTAGCGGGGTGCGTGCTGACAGCGTTTCAAACATCACTCGCTCTGGGACTTGGAGTGGTTGTTTCCCTTGCTCTGCTTGGGTAACGCTGCTTCGAGGGTGGCTGTTGTCTTTGTGTTCCTGGTTCGAGCCCAGGTAGGAGCGAGGAGAGGGAAAGAAGCTATACTGTTACACTGGCAATACTAAAGTGCCTATAAGAACATCCAATAGTCAAAGGTTAATGAAATACAAATGGTAGAGAGAAATAGTCCTATAATAACTACAACCTAAAACTTCTTACCTGGGAATATTGAAGACTCATGTTAAAAGGAACCACCAGCTTTCATATGTTCTGCGCAAGGAACTTAAACGTTAGCTTTCTTACATGGCACATATTGCACTTTTACTTTCTTCTCCAAAACTTTGTTTTTGCATTATTTAATCCAAATTGAACATGTTTCATTATTTATTTGAGGCTAAATTGATTTTATTGATGTATATTAAGTTCGAATAAGTTCATTCAGTATTGTTGTAATTATCATTATTACAAATAAATAAATAAATATCAGCCCGATTAATTGGCATGCGCTTTTTTGGTCCTCCAATAATCGGTATCAGCGTTGAAAAATCAGTCGACCTCTAGTCACCATACCAACATTTTCACTAACGATGTGATACCAAGCCAAGTATCACAATACCGAGCGCTCCCTTTCCACAATGACAAAATGTTGCCGTTTTAAAGCTAGTTCCCTGCAACTCTATACATTTTACCATGGGGCAGAGAGAAAATGTTAGTTTCTTGCAGTTCTACTTTTTGTGATGGGACTGGGGGGAAAAAAGGTAATATGTTTTAAAGCTAATTTCCTGCAATTCTGCACATTTTGCCATGGCTTATGCCGTGTTCTTATGCTATCTGAGAAAATCTAAATCAATGGTGGCCTCATGCCATGACATTTTTTGAATTTTAGATTCTCCCTGTCTACTTTTATTTTTTGTTATCTTGTTTAAAGATATAAAATACTGAAAATATTAGTCATTTCTGGGAGTGCCGACAACTATTTAGCAGTGGTGGCGCGCCTAAATGCTAAATGAACATAGGGGGAAACTGCACTTTTTACTGTACAATCAAAAAGGCTACTGCAGAAAATAATCAGATTTACTCATATCCATACCTGTGATTGGGCAGAAGGAATGTAGTAAGGAATATAAATACATAATGATCTGCAATTTCATTGATACAGTAAGGGGACAACACACTAGGTCTAAAATGAAACCATCTTTAGCGTACCTTTCAGACAACTTTACATACAACTTCACTCTCCCTCCCTCACGAATTTACTCCCTGTCCCACACATCCTATTTCCCTCACACACAAACGCCCCCCACACCCTAGATCGCCATCACGGCTAAATAAAAATTTTAAACTTATGGAGAATGCACAGAAAGAACGGACAGAGAGAAGTAGCTGATTTGGCTAACGGCTGGTTAGGGGATGCGCCTGGCCGTTCATAGCAGTGACACGTGATATTCGATGAAGCACACATCACTCAATGCGTGATACACTGTGTTTTACGGATCGTCACGATTCACATGAATTATTTATTGAGATCAAAATGGTGGATATCGCAGAAAAGTGGTGAGTTAAGGTTAAGCTCAAACATCCCTTTATCCAATTACAAAAACCAGACAGCATCTAAGGAGACAGGAGATGCAACAGAAATTAACTAGCTCTGCTGCTGGACAAATGTTTGTTTCCATTCCAGCTGGTGTCTCATTTAAAATGTCTCAGGTAGCATCCGAACCGACCGGCACAACTGCTTTCTACATCAATCTGGAAACTCATTTGCTCAAGTTTTATTGATATAGAGCGAAAACGAGAGAGAAACTAAATCTAATGAGTAGTGGAAAATAAAAAGCTTAATTAAATGTGAAAATTGGTCAGAGAATTTAGTACATCTGTCTCTGGCCCTGCAACACAACCTCCAAGGTTAACATACATTTACAGCTTTGAGACGCAGCAGAGACCGCGCCACTCGCCATGCTGCGCCCCTCTCCGTTTTCAAAGATAAAAGTTTTCCAGGCTTAAAAGAAGCTTAAAAAGTGAATGTAGGTGTAGCTGAACAATTGAAGCAAAATAATAGTTTGTGTGTGTGTGTACATGCCGTGACCTTGGTGCAACTTTGTAGAGATCTGGCACCGTTTCCAAATAGGTAGTGTTACCTGTGTTTGTAGTGTTGTTTACAGACATTCTGGCAACACAAACTACCCAGAGAAGCTGTTCCCGGTACAAACCACTCTCTACGCAGAGAAGCTGTTCCCGGTACAAACCACTCTCTACGCAGAGAAGCTGTTCCCGGTACAAACCACTCTCTACCCAGAGAAGCTGTTCCCGGTACAAACCACTCTCTACCCAGAGAAGCTGTTCCCGGTACAAACCACTCTCTACGCAGAGAAGCTGTTCCCGGTACAAACCACTCTCTACCCAGAGAAGCTGTTCCCCGTACAAACCACTCTCTACCCAGAGAAGCTGTTCCCCGTACAAACCACTCTCTACCCAGAGAAGCTGTTCCCGGTACAAACCACTCTCTACCCAGAGAAGCTGTTCCCGGTACAAACCACTCTCTACCCAGAGAAGCTGTTCCCGGTACAAACCACTCTCTACGCAGAGAAGCTGTTCCCGGTACAAACCACTCTCTACCCAGAGAAGCTGTTCCCCGTACAAACCACTCTCTACCCAGAGAAGCTGTTCCCCGTACAAAGCACCCTCTACCCAGAGAAGCTGTTCCCCGTACAAACCACTCTCTACCCAGAGAAGCTGTTCCCCGTACAAACCACTCTCTACCCAGAGAAGCTTTTCCCCGTACAAACCACTCTCTACCCAGAGAAGCTTTTCCCCGTACAAACCACTCTCTACCAAGAGAAGCTGTTCCCTGTACAAACACTCTGCCAAGAAAAAAAGATGGGTTCTACGCTGATAAAACCCGAACTAATTAAGTGGAAAATAAAGTGCATAAACCAAAATACAGAAGCATGGGTTCTGTGCTTACCCATGTGGAGAGGGCCCATCTTACCTTTGGTATGTGTGTGTGTGTGTGTGTGTGTGTGTGTGTGTGCATGCTTGCCCAGTCAGAGTGAGTCTGTCTTACCTTTAGGATGTCCTGGGTCTGTGAACTCGTACTTCCCCATTCCCACAGTCCTCAGCATCTGCAGCCCGTTGGGCCCTCTAGGATCATCCTGATAGGCTACTAGAGTAGACAGAAGCGGCGGCACCAACTGCCCATTGGTCAGAGGCAGGACGGGGGGCTGTATGAGGGGGTGAGGCATCAGATGACCGTTCCCCATCACATTTTGGTTCTGTTGGTTGGGGTGTGTCCCACCCGGACCCCCTGAGGTGGAAGAAAGGGGCAAGGAGGCGACAGGGGGCTGGGCTAAGGGGTAGGGTGGCTGGGGGGGCATGTTGAGAACCATGGGGGGGGGTTGGTGTGAGGTGGAGTGTGGTGGTAGCTGGAAGTG
Organism: Oncorhynchus keta; assembly: GCF_023373465.1. NCBI lineage: Eukaryota > Metazoa > Chordata > Actinopteri > Salmoniformes > Salmonidae > Oncorhynchus > Oncorhynchus keta. Next base: position 27,845,270 of record NC_068428.1, read on the forward strand.
GGCTGTCATGAGTGGGTGGGGGTGGGGGGGCATAGGGGATTGGATGGAGGGGGTCACACCTATGATGGGCGTCTGGACAGTGACACTGTGGCTAAAGGAGGGGGGGCGGAGGGAATAGGAGTGGGGCAGGAGACTGGATTGGGTCACTGTTACTACTGGAGGTGCCCACGTAGGACCTAGAGAGAGGGGGGGGTAGAGCAGAAAGCGGAAGGGAGAAAGAGTTTTGATTATTATTACATTAACTAATAACAATTATCCCTTTAGCTAGCTCAACAAATGGCAGACTGTACAGAGTGGGCTAATGTTCCAGGTTCCATGAATGAGACCAGGAAAACAAATACATGTACCTGTAACGCAGAGACAAGTAAAAGTTGGCTGGTTTCAGGTAAAGTCCTCTTAAATCGAATTTAATAAACGTGTTTTCCAAAAGTGTCAAGGGTCAACTATCTAGTTCATTACAATTGCTTTGTTGAAAAATATGAAATCAGTTCTCATTAACAATATAAAAACAGCTACATAAAACAATTAATATACTATGGTTGTCTCTAACAGTACATATAGCTATGTCTAATTAATATATGTGCCAAAATAAATACTAATCACTTACAAATAGCGCAAAGGGTATGCTATCTAGAATGTAAAACCATCCAATCGTATGCTTGTTTGTCCGACACAAACAGGCTCACCACTGTAGCAGTGTAGACATAAACGTTACCCAATGCTACACAATTGACAACAATGACTCCCGCTAGCAGTGAGTAAACTACCAGTTAAACCAATACAAGTACGTAGCTACATCGACGCATATATTATAGGCTAGGGCTAAACTAGCGCCCAGCATGAGGCCAGCCAGCTAACTTTCGAACCATTAAATACGGAAAATACGGAAAATATATAAATTACTAAAACATCTAAACTAGAATGATTCAATTGTGCAACATAAGTATATAGCCTGAGGCTTGGATGAACAAAATAAAGTAACCCGGAATTTAAAAATGTACTGTATATTTACAATTTAGAAAAGTCCGCGACGCCATTTTGTTTAGATTTGCATCATGTCATGGGCGTATTCATAACGCCGAATCTGTTGCAAAACGTTTCTTAAACGAAACGAAAATGGATCTAGCTACCTGCATTTTCCAATATAAACCCTGGTTTTCCGTTTTGCAACTGTTTGAACTAACGATTACACACCATCCACCTAGCGTGGCTCCATTACTGACAATTCCATTGTCAATGGGGATACTTGGCTAGCATTTTCTCGCTTCGACAAACTCAAAAATGCACCTTAAACATCACACAACCCATTAAATAGTTAGCGAAACATGTTATCGTACTATGTCGACGTATATTGTGTATAGTTATACATTACACACCTGTAAAACAGGATACACTTTGAGACAACGGGAAGTAGGCTGGTTTTTCAGGAAAACTTCCTTCGATTGAGGAAGTGAGGTCACCATCCCCAGTTTAAACAGCATCGCATTAGTGGAAACCAAAACTGTTCTTAGGGCAGGCCTGGTTATAGCGAGATACTGAATGTTTGAGTCGCGTCGTGGACAAATTTAGCATTTTACCCAACTTTAACCTAATTATAATAACCTGCCACGTTAATTATCTTAACATGCTACGAAACGTCACTTCTGCCAGTCAAAACCGGCAACTGCCCTGAGAACAGTCTTGGTTTTCACTAATGCGATACCGCCCAATGTTAAGGCCACCAACCAACAGATCTGCTGACTCCATCTAGATAGTGACACCAATACACTTCAGTGCATATTAATGCATAAACCTGGAGGAATCCTTTTTTTTTTTTAACTAGGCAAGTCAGTTACAATGACAGCCTACCAAAAGGCAAAAAGCCTCCTGCGGGGACAGGGCCTGGGATTTAAATAAATAATATAGGACAAAACACACATCACAACAAGAGACACAACAGTACATAAAGAGACCTAAGACAACAACATAACAAGGCAGCAACACATGACAACGCAGAATGGTAGCAACACAACATGACAACATGGTAGCAAGACAACATGATAGCAACATAAAACATGGTACAAACATTATTGGGCAAAGGCAACAGCACAAAGGTCAAGAAGTTAGAGACAACAATACATCATACAAAGCAGCCACAAATGTCAGTAAGAGTGTCCATGATTGAGTCTTTGAATGAAGAGATTGAGATAAAACTGTTCAGTTTGAGTATTTATTGCAGCCCGTTCCAGTTGCTTGCTGCAGCGAACTGCAAAGAGGAGCGACCCAGGGATGTGTGTGCTTTGGGGACCCTTAACAGAATGTGACTGGCAGAACGGGTGTTGTATGTGGAGAATGAGGGCTGCAGTAGATATCTCAGATAGGGGGGAGTGAGACCTAAGAGGGTTTTGCAAATAAGCATCAACCAGTAGGTCTTGCAACAGGTATACAGAGATGACCAGTTTACAGAGGAGCATAGAGTGCAGTGATGTGTCCTATAAAGAGCATTGGTGGCAAATCTGATGGCCAAATGGTAAAGAACATCTAACCACTCAAGAGCACCCTTACCTGCTGATCTACCCTAGTAAAACTGACTATCCTACCGATCCTCGACTTCAGCGATGTCATCTACAAAATAGCTTCCAATACTCTACTCAGCAAACTGGATGCAGTTTATCACAGTGCCATCCGTTTTGTTACTAAAGCACCTTATACCACCCACCACTGCAACCTGTAGTCGGCTGGCCCTTGCTACATATTCGTCGCCAGACCCACTGGATCCAGGTCATCTACAAGTCCATGCTAGGTAAAGCTCCGCCTTATCTCAGTTCACTGGTCACGATGGCAACACCCACCCGTAGCATGCGCTCCAGCAGGTGTATCTCACTGATCATCCCTAAAGCCAACACTTCATTTGGCCGCCTTTCCTTCCAGTTCTCTGCTGCCTGTCACTGGAACGATTTGCAAAAATCGTTGAAGTTGGAGACTTATCTCCCTCACCAACTTTAAGCATCTGCTATCTGAGCAGCTAACCGATCGCTGCAGCTGTACATAGTCCATCGGTAAATAGCCCACCCAATTTACCTACCTCATCCCCATACTATTTTTATTTATTTACTTTTCTGCTCTTTTGCACACCAGTATCTCTACCTGCACATGACCATCTGACAATTTATCACTCCAGTGTTAATCTGCTAAATTGTAATTATTCGCCTACCTCCTCATGCCTTTTACACACAATGTATATAGACTTCTTTTTTTTCTACTGTGTTATTGACTTGTTTATTTTTTACCCATGTGTAACTGTGTTGTCTGTTCACACTGCTATGCTTTATCTTGGCCAGGTCGCAGTTGTAAATGAGAACTTGTTCTCAACTAGCCTACCTGGTTAAATAAAGGTGAAATAAATAAAATAAATCTATAAATTATGTCTCCGTAATCTAGAATGGATAGCATGGTCATCTGAATCAGGGTTAGTTTGGCAGCTGGTGTGAAAGAGGAGAAATTACGATAGAGGAAACCAAGTCTAGATTTAACTTTAGCCTGCAGCTTTGATATGTGCTGAGAGAAGGACAGTGCACCGTCTAGCCATTACTCCCAAGTACTTGTATGAGGTGACTACCTCAAGCTCTAAACCCTCAGTGGTAGTAATAACACCTGTGGGAAGAGGGGCATTCTTCTTGCCAAACCACATGACCACAATAATGAATAAAAGTAATACAAATTATGTCTCACAAATAATTTCTTAAAAATCTAAAACACAAAATAAACAAAACTGACAATATATTGTGTCACACCTACAGAAAAAAATATCAGTGATGAGTGGTGTTTATCATGTAGCTAAGTGTATGTATTTACAGTGAGTCATGGAGCCCATCAGTATGTTCTACCTGGAGTATAGCACAGGGTCCGTTTTTTGGAGCCAAACACCCCCCACGCCGACCACATCAATTCTGAACCCCTACTAATATCCGACATCAGGACAGATTTTTCTACACAACCCGACCCACCCTCATCGAATTGCTTCTGAAAGCCGATACATGACCCGCCAAATTACAATGTATTTAATTGTTTATATGACTCCACATTAGCTACTATTCCCCTCCCTGGGAGGAAGGCTACTATTCCCCTCCCTGAGCCGTAGGCTACTATTCCCCTCCCTGAGCCGTAGGCTACCATTCCCCTCCCTGAGCCGTAGGCTACCATTCCCCTCCCTGGGAGGCAGGCTACTATTCCCCTCCCTGGGAGGAAGGCTACTATTCCGCTCCCTGGGAGGAAGGCTACTATTCCCCTTCCCTGGGAGGAAGGCTACTATTCCCCTCCCTGGGAGGAAGGTTACTATTCCCCTCCCTGGGAGGAAGGCTACTATTCCCCTCCCTGGGAGGAAGGCTAATATTCCCCTCCCTGTGAGGAAGGCTACTATTCCCCTCCCTGAGCCGTAGGCTACTATTCCCCTCCCTGAGCCGTAGGCTACTATTCCCCTCCCTGAGCAGTAGGCTACTATTCCCCTCCCTGAGCAGTAGGCTACTATTCCCCTCCCTGAGCAGTAGGCTACTATTCCCCTCCCTGAGCAGTAGGCTACTATTCCCCTCCCTGAGCAGTAGGCTACTATTCCCCTCCCTGAGCAGTAGGCTACTATTCCCCTCCCTGAGCAGTAGGCTACTATTCCCCTCCCTGAGCAGTAGGTAGGCTACTATTCCCCTCCCTGAGCAGTAGGTAGGCTACTATTCCCCTCCCTGAGCAGTAGGCTACTATTCCCCTCCCTGAGCAGTAGGCTACTATTCCCCTCCCTGAGCAGTAGGCTACTATTCCCCTCCCTGAGCCGTAGGCTACTATTCCCCTCCCTGAGCAGTAGGCTACTATTCCCCTCCCTGAGCCGTAGGCTACTATTCTCCTCCCTGAGCCGTAGGCTACTATTCTCCTCCCTGAGCCGTAGGCTACTATTCCCCTCCCTGAGCCGTAGGCTACTATTCCCCTCCCTGAGCCGTAGGCTACTATTCCCCTCCCTGAGTAGTAGGCTACTATTCCCCTCCCTGAGCAGTAGGCTACTATTCCCTCCCTGAGCAGTAGGCTACTATTCCCTCCCTGAGTAGTAGGCTACTATTCCCCTCCCTGAGCAGTAGGCTACTATTCCCTCCCTGAGCAGTAGGCTACTATTCCCTCCCTGAGCCGTAGGCTACTATTCCCCCTCCCTGAGCCGTAGGCTACTATTCCCCTCCCTGAGCCGTAGGCTACTATTCCCCTCCCTGAGCCGTAGGCTACTATTCCCCTCCCTGGGAGGAAGGCTACTATTCCCCTCCCTGGGAGGAAGGCTACTATTCCCCTCCCTGTGAGGAAGGCTACTATTCCCCTCCCTGTGAGGAAGGCTACTATTCCCCTCCCTGTGAGGAAGGCTACTATTCCCCTCCCTGTGAGGAAGGCTACTATTCCCCTCCCTGTGAGGAAGGCTACTATTCCCCTCCCTGTGAGGAAGGCTACTATTCCCCTCCCTGTGAGGAGGCTACTATTCCCCTCCCTGACCGTAGGCTACTATTCCCCTCCCTGACCGTAGGCTACTATTCCCCTCCCTGAGCCGTAGGCTACTATTCCCCTCCCTGAGCAGTAGGCTACTATTCCCCTCCCTGAGCAGTAGGCTACTATTCCCCTCCCTGAGCAGTAGGCTACTATTCCCCTCCCTGAGCAGTAGGCTACTATTCCCCTCCCTGAGCCGTAGGCTACTATTCCCCTCCCTGAGCAGTAGGCTACTATTCCCCTCCCTGAGCAGTAGGCTACTATTCCCCTCCCTGAGCAGTAGGCTACTATTCCCCTCCCTGAGCCGTAGGCTACTATTCCCCTCCCTGAGCCGTAGGCTACTATTCCCCTCCCTGAGCAGTAGGCTACTATTCCCCTCCCTGAGCAGTAGGCTACTATTCCCCTCCCTGAGCAGTAGGCTACTATTCCCCTCCCTGAGCAGTAGGCTACTATTCCCCTCCCTGAGCAGTAGGCTACTATTCCCCTCCCTGAGCCGTAGGCTACTATTCCCCTCCCTGAGCCGTAGGCTACTATTCCCCTCCCTGGGAGGAAGGCTACTATTCCCCTCCCTGGGAGGAAGGCTACTATTCCCCTCCCTGGGAGGAAGGCTACTATTCCCCTCCCTGTGAGGAAGGCTACTATTCCCCTCCCTGAGCCGTAGGCTACTATTCCCCTCCCTGAGCCGTAGGCTACTATTCCCCTCCCTGAGCCGTAGGCTACTATTCCCCTCCCTGAGCCGTAGGCTACTATTCCCCTCCCTGAGCAGTAGGCTACTATTCCCCTCCCTGAGCAGTAGGCTACTATTCCCCTCCCTGAGCAGTAGGCTACTATTCCCCTCCCTGAGCAGTAGGCTACTATTCCCCTCCCTGAGCCGTAGGCTACTATTCCCCTCCCTGAGCAGTAGGCTACTATTCCCCTCCCTGAGCAGTAGGCTACTATTCCCCTCCCTGAGCCGTAGGCTACTATTCCCCTCCCTGAGCCGTAGGCTACTATTCCCCTCCCTGAGCAGTAGGCTACTATTCCCCTCCCTGAGCAGTAGGCTACTATTCCCCTCCCTGAGCAGTAGGCTACTATTCCCCTCCCTGAGTAGTAGGCTACTATTCCCCTCCCTGAGTAGTAGGCTACTGTTTACAATGAAATGCGGCACATTGACAACTCAAATCGCTCTGAAAAAAAGTGCCTGCTAATTATCCTTACCTAATAAAAATCTATTGCCGACATAACAAAACCATTACATTCAATATTATGGGAAACGGAAAACCTAGCCAGTTGCATAACTGAATGAATTCAACCAAATGTGTCTTCTGCATTTAACCCAACCCCTCTGAATCCAAGATGTGCGGGGGCTGCCTTAAATCGACGTCATTGGCGCCCGGGGAGAAATTGTTGCTTGGAGTTAACTGCCTTGCTCAACCGCAGAACGGCAGAATTACCAACTTGCCGGCTAGGGGATTCGAACCAGCGATCTTTCGGTTACTGGCCCAACGCTCTTAGCCACTAGCCTACCTGCCACCATAATAATCAAATTGAAACTTAAATAATTACCAGAATCGAATATAGACCGCAATAGCCTATAGGCAACTCAAACATTTTGGCCTGCATATGGTATATCAGTGCTATGCAAACTTTTTCAGTAGGGATCACATTTTTGGGGGGGCAGAATTCCTGAGGACCCAATTTCTGGTGACCCCAAGCCAAATGACTAAAAAAAAAATGTTTTAATAATAGTAATTTGGTAAATTTAGATTTTAGCAATCAAATAACATTCAATTCATTACATTTGTCTCTTATCAAAATTAATTTACTCAGTAAAATTGTATTTTTCAAATAATTTCTCAATAACGTTTGTATATTCCCACTTTGAATACCACTGATCTAAATTACCAAAAGTATGAATTAAAGTAATTACTACCTGATAAACTGAATTAGCCAAATCGTAAATAAATACCTGCATGCACTTTTTGCTGGCTGTGTATCCATCTAACGGGTTGTTGTCCTTGTCCACAATGACTCCAAAATCCTTCCAAACCAAACCAGGGATTTAATTTACGCAGCACCTGATTCCACGATGGTGTTGGCCTATTTCAAAACCTCTCTTTTTATTGCCTGGGTTAGGCATTTCTGCATGAGCTAGGCTAGCCAGGGAAAGCACACGAACACTTGGCAATGTATTCTCATGTGGGGGAGATAAATACGTTTTAGCACCACACAAATAACGGACAGTTCCCTAATCCACTGCCTGCATGGGTGGTAGCCTATAGTTTGTTATCAATCAAAAGTCACAATACGGTGCAGAATACGGTGCATTCAATTTGACTGCTGGGAGACCACCAGCTCCGCTAAAAATATTGACAACACTGTCGTTTTCACGGGATTGTTAAATAAATGTGGTCACTATTTGGTTTTATCATCTTCAACTCTCAAAGAACAGTCGGACAATTTCTTGGGCCACTATACCTATTTTGCCAATTGGACTGGGCACCTTTACTACACGGAACCGTACTAATCCATCACAGCTGGTCTGCCGACGGAACCGCACGAGGAGGCTACAACAGACTTCATCCATCGCGATGTCCCTCTAAGGCCCTTCTGCTAGCTTGCTAGCCTCGGCCCGTCAATATGCCTTGTCCATTGCTGTTCTGGTTAGTGATTATTGTCTTATTTCACTGTTGAGCATCTAGTCCTGCTCAATATGCCTTAGCTAACCCTTCAGTTCCACCTCCCACACATGGGGTGACATCACCTGGTTTAAACGATGTTTCTAGAGACAATCTCTCTCTCATCGTCACTCTATGCCTAGGTTTACCTCCACTGTATTCACATCCTACCATACCTTTGTCTGTACATTATGCCTTGAATCTATTCTATGACGCCCAGAAACCTGTTCCTTTTCATCTCTGAATGCACTAGACAACCAGTTCTTATAGCCTTTAGCTGTACCCTTATCCAACTCTTCCTCTGGTGATGTAGAGGTTAACTCAGGCCCCCAGTACTACACCGATTCCCCAGGCACTCTCATTTGTTGACTTCTGTAACCATAAAAGCAATGGTTTCATGCATGTTAACATTAGAAGTCTCCTCCCCAAGATTGTTTTATTTACTGCCTTAGCACACTCTGCCAACCCGGATGTCCTAGCCGTGTCTGAATCCTGGCTTAGGAAGACCACCAAAAACCTAGAAATTTCCAACCCAACTACAACATTTTCCAACAAGATAGAACTGCAAAGGGGGCGGAGTTGCAATCTACTGAAGAGATAGCCTGCAGAGTTCTGTCATACTATCCAGGTCTGTGCCAAAACAATTCGAGCTTCTACTTCTAAAAATCCACCTTTCCAGAAACAAGTCTCTCACCGTTTACGCTTGCTATAGACCACCCTCTGCCCCCAGCTGTGCCCTGGACACCATATGTGAATAGATTGCCCCCCCATCCATCTTTAGTGCTAATTTTTCAATAAGCATTTTTCTATGGCTGGCCATGCTTTCCACCTGGCTACCCCTAGCCCGGTCACCTTCCCTGTACACCCCACAGCAACTCGCCCAAGCCTCCCCATCTCCTTCATGCAAATCTAGATAGCTGATGTTCTGAAAGAACTTCAAAATCTGGACCCCTACAAATCAGCCGGGTTAGACAATCTGGACCCTCTCTTTCTAAAATGATCTGCCAAAATTGTTGCAACCCCTATTACTAGCCTGTTCAACCTCTCTTCCGTATTGTCTGAGATCCCCAAAGATTGGAAAGCTGCCGCGGTCATCCCCCTCTTCAAAGGGGGAGACACTCTAGAACCAAACTGCTACAGACCTATATCTATCCTAACCTGCCTTTCTAAGGTCTTCGAAAGCCAAGTTAAAACTTCTTTGGGACTGGGGGGCAGTATTGAGTAGCTTGGATGAATAAGGTACCCAGAGTAAACTGCCTGCTACTCAGGACCAGTTGCTAATATATGCATAATATTAGTAGATTTGGATAGAAAACACTCTGAAGTTTCTAAACCTGTTTGAATGATGTCTGTGAGTATAACAGAACTCATATGGCAGGCAAAAACCAACCTGAGAAAAAATCCAACCAGGAAGTGGGAAATCTGAGGTTTGTAGTTTTTCAAGTCATTACCTATCGAATATACAGTGTCTATGGGGTCATATTGCACTTCCTAACATGCTGACCAGACCGGACACGTCGCAAAATAATTTTGAAATCCTTGTTATTCAATTATTGTGTGCGCGCCAACGAGCATCTGCGTTGCCAAGGGCTAAAATAGAACTCATTCCTATTTCTGACGCAGATCGCGCTGCAAGTCCTGCCTCTCCCATCTCCTCATTGGTTTATAGAAGCAGGTACCCACGTGCCATCTCCTCATTGGTTATACCCACATGGGTGAATGAAAAACAAACTGTTTTGCCGGTTGTCGTGGTAATACAATGAAAGTTTAGATTTGATCACCACATAAGTTAAACGATGAAAAGGCCTGGAAGGAGGAAAGATGACTAGAAATGATTTGGTTATCCGTTTTATGTGTGGATTAATTGTCGGAATAGAGGTCCTTGTGCATTTCAGGTAAAATAACAACTCAATGTTTATATCCCAGGACAAATTAGCTAGCAAGTGCAAGCTAGCTAAATAGGACAAATTAACGTTAGCTAGCAGGTGCAAGCGAACTAGCTAAATTGCCATACATGTTTAATGCTTTTCGACCTGTCCCCAAGTTAATGTCATTGGTTCAGAGTTTGTTTTGACATTTTAACCTGCGTGTCGTGAACATGTCTGGTGTGGGGGGCAAAATAAATTTATGCATGATAGTGCACGCGCGCAGCCAGTTTGGATTCCGTGTAAGGCTTCCACTAGATGTCAACAGTCTTTAGAACATTGTTTGAGGCTTCTACTGGGGGAATGAGAGCTGATTGAGTCAGGGGTCTGGCAGAGTGCCATGAGCTGATAACGCGCACTCACATGAGAGTTAGCTGCCTTCCATTGCATTTCTACAGACAAAGCAATTCTCCGGTTGAAACATTGAAGATTTATGATAAAAACATTCTAAAAGATTGATTCTATACTTCGTTTGACATGTTTCTACGAACTGTAATATGACTTTTCGCCGAACTTTCGCCTGGACTTGCCCGCGCCTTGTGAGTTTGGATTGTGTACTAAATGTGAACAAAAAGGAGGTATTTGGACATAAATGGACTTTATCAAACAAAACAAACATTTATTGTGGAACTGGGATTCCTGGGAGTGCATTCTGATGAAGATCAAAGGTAAGTGAATATTTATAATGCTATTTCTGACTTCTGTTGACGCCACAACATGGCGGGTATCGGTTTGGCTTGTTTTGTTGTCTGAGCGCTGTATTATTGCATGGTGTGCTTTTTCCGTAAAGTTATTTGTGGTTGCATTAAGGAGAAGTGGATCTAAAATTCCATGCATTACACTTGTGTCTTTTATCAATGTTTATTATGAGTATTTCTGTCAATTGATGTGGCTCTCTGCAAAATCACCGGATGTTTTGGAACTACTGAACATAACACGCCAATGTAAACTGAGATTTTTGGATATAAATATGAACTTTATCGAACAAAACATACATGTATTGTGTAACATGAAGTCCTATGAATGTCATCTGATGAAGATCATCAAAGGTTAGTGATTCATTTTATCTCTATTTCTGCTTTTTGTGACTCCTCTCTTTCTCTTGGGCTTGAAAAATGGCTGTGTTTCTCTGTGACGAGGTACTGACCTAACATAATTGTTTGGTGTGCTTTCGTCGTAAAACCTTTTTGAAATCGGGACACTGTGGCTGGATTTACAACAAGTTTATCTTTAAAATTGTGTAAAATACTTGTATATATGAGGAATATTAATTATGGGATTTCTGTTGTTTTGAATTTGGCGCCCTGCAATTTCACTGCCTGTTGACGAGGTGGGACGCTACCGTCCCACATATGCCAGATAGGTTAATTAACAAACAGATCACCGACCACTTCGAATCCCACCGAACCTTCTCCTCTTTGCAATCTGGCTTCCGAGCTAGTCATGGGTGCACCTCAGACACGCTCAAGGTCCCAAACGATATCATAACTGTCATCGATAAGAGACAATACTGTGCAGCCGTCTTCATCGACCTCGCTTTCGACTCTGTCAATCACCACATTCTTATCGGCAGACTCAACAGCCTTGGTTTCTCAAACGACTGCCTCGCCTGGTTCACCAACTACTTCTCTGATAGAGTTCAGTGTTGTCCGGACCTCTGGCAGTCTCTATGGGGGTGCCACAGTATTCAATTCACACGCAGACTCTCTTCTCTGTATATAGCAATGACGTCACTCTTGCTGCTGGTGATTCTCTGATCCACCTCTATGCAGACGACACCATTCTGGCCCTTCTTTGGACACTGCGCTAACTAACCTCAAGACGAGCTTCAATGCCATACAACTCTCCTTCCGTGGCATCCAACTACTCTTAAATGCAAGTAAAACTAAATGCCGATCGCTTCAACCGATCGCTGCCCGCACCTGCCCACATGTCCAGCATCACTACTCTGGACGGTTCTGACCTAGAATATGTGAACCACTACAAATACCTAGGTGTCTGGTTAAACTGTAAACTCTCCTTCCAGACCCACATTAAGCATCTCCAATTGAAAATGTAATCTAGAAATCGGCTTCCTATTTCGCAACAAAGCATCCTTCACTCATGCTGCCAAACTTACCCTCGTAAAACTGACTATCCTACCGATCCTCGACTTCGGCGATGTCATTTACAAAATAGCCTCCAACACTCTACTCAACAAATTGGATGCAGTCTATCACAATGCCATCCATTTTGTCACCAAAGCCCCATATACTACCCACCATTGCGACCTGTACTCTCTCGTTGGCTGGCACTCACTTCATACTCATTACCAAACCCACTGGCTACAGGTCATCTACAAGTCTTCGCTAGGTAAAGTCCCGCCTTCTCAGTTCACTGGTCACCATAGCAGCACCCACCCGCAGCACGTGCTCCAGCAGGTATATTTCACTGGTTACCCCCAAAGCCAATTCCTTTGCTTAAACTTGGCCAGGTCGCAGTTGTTAATGAGAACTTGTTCTCAACTAGCCTACCTGGTTAAATAAAGGTGAAATAAAATAAACTAAAAAGTAATTTCACAATTCTGATTCCACATTTAGCTCTATCAGAGTTATACAACAAGTAACCCCATGCTTTCGATGATCAGTAAACATCAATTGATAATGCAATTTCAGATACGTGAGCGTAGCCTATACATTTGGTATGTAGCTTAGCTAGCTTGCTAAGCAAACATAGTGTCATTTAGCTTGCCTCAGAGATGAGGCTTTTGGACAGAGCTTGACATCGGCAAAATCCTCATCCTGGTAAAGTTGTAAGTCGGACCTACTGTCCCCCTTCTGCTGTTTGAAAGGCAGAACCCACTAAGGATGTAAAATGAACCTAAACCACTCATACTTGTCAGGTATAGTACACACATTTTTATATCACTCAAATATCCAATTAAATGGTGGCCAATATTGAGAGATATCGTGAGGCTATTTCACTGCTATGCGGATGATACACAGCTGTACATTTCAATGAAACAGGGTGAAGCCCCAAAATTGCTTTGTTTCAGACATAAGGAAGTGGATGGCTGCAAACGTTCTACTTTTAAACTCGGACAAAACAGAGATGCTTATTCCAGGTCCCAAGAAACAAAAGAGATCTTCTGTTGAATCTAACAATCAATCACAATGGTTGTACATTCGTCTCAAATAAAACTGTGAAGGACCTCGGCGTTACTCTGGACCCTGATCTCTCTTTTGAAGAACATATCAATACTTTTCAAGGACAGCTTTTTTCCATCTACGTAACATTGCAAAAATCTGAAACTTTCTGTCCAAAAATTATGCAGAAAAATTAATCCATGCTTTTGTCACTTCTAGGTTAGACTACTGCAATGCTCTACTTTCCGGCTACCCGGATAAAGCACTAAATAAACTTCAGTTAGTGCTAAATACGGCTGCTAGAATCCTGACTAGAACCAAAACAATTGATCATATTACTCCAGTGCTAGCCTCCCTACACTGGCTTCTTGTCAAGGAGAGGGCTGATTTCAAGGTTTTACTGCTAACCTACAAAGCATTACATGGGCTTGCTCCTACCTATCTCTCTGATTTGGTCCTGCCGTACATACCTACACGTACACTACGGTCACAAGACGCAGGCCTCCTAATTGTCCCTAGAATTTCTAAGCAAACAGCGGGAGGCAGGGCTTTCTCCTATAGAGCTCCATTTTTATGGAATGGTCTGCCTACCCATGTGAGAGACGCAAACTCGGTCTCCACCTTTAAGTCTTTTCTGAAAACGCATCTCTTCAGTGGGTCATATGATTGAGTGTAGTCTGGCCAAGAAGTGTGAAGGTGAACGGAAAAGCTCTGGAGCAACGAACCGCCCTTGCTGTCTCTGCCTGGCCGGTACCCCTCTTTCCACTGGGATTCTCTGCCTCTAACCCTATTATAGGGGCTGAGTCATTGGTTTACTAGGGCTCTTTCATACCGTCCCTAAGAGGGGTGCGTCACTTGAGTGGGTTGAGTCACTGATGTGATCTTCCTGTCTGGGTTGGCGCCCCACCTTGGGTTGTGCCGTGGCGGAGATCTTTGTGGGCTATACTCGGCCTTGTCTCAGGATGGTAAGTTGGTGGTTGAAGATATCCCTCTAGTGGTGTGGGGGCTGTGCTTTGGCAAAGTGGGTGGGGTTATATCCTTCCTGTTTGGCCCTGTCCGGGGGTGTCATCGGATGGGGCCACAGTGTTTCCTGACCCCTCCTGTCTCAGCCTCCAGTATTTATGCTGCAGTAGTTTACGTGCCGGGGGGCTAGGGTCAGTTGGTTATATCTGGAGTACCTCTCCTGTCCTATTCGGTGTCCTGTGTGAATTTAAGTGTGCTCTCTCTAATTCTCTCTTTCTCTCTTTCTTTCTCTCTCGGAGGACCTGAGCCCTAGGACCATGCCTCAGGACTACCTGACATGATGACTCCTTGCTGTCCCCAGTCCACCTGGCCGTGCTGCTGCTCCAGTTTCAACTGTTCTGCCTTATTATTATTCGACCATGCTGGTCATTTATGAACATTTGAACATCTTGGCCATGTTCTGTTATAATCTCCACCTGGTACAGCCAGAAGAGGACTGGCCAGCCCACATAGCCTGGTTCCTCTCTAGGTTTCTTCCTAGGTTTTGGCCTTTCTAGGGAGTTTTTCCTAGCCACCATGCTTCTACACATGCATTGCTTGCTGTTTGGGGTTTTAGGCTGGGTTTCTGTACAGCACTTTGAGATATCAGCTGATGTACGAAGGGCTATATAAATACATTTGATTTGATTTGCTATTTGTAGTTATTATCTGTGCGTTTCAAGAGGTGATGAAATCGCAGCCAAATAGTTAACATTTATTAAACAATCCCTTGAAAACCGCATGCAGTTGTCAATGGTTTTAGCTGAGCTGGGGGTGTCCTTGCCCAAAAACTTTTCCGTTATGAAGAAAGGATTAGTAGTGTTCAGTACAGCAGCCATCCACAGCAGCACAGCGTCACCTTGTGGCCAGGAGGCCTTGGTGCTTTTGGACTCATTCCTGAAGAGATGGACAGAAAGACATCTCAGAGCAGGACTTAAGGGACTGACGGAGAGGGCAGGGTTGTGGGAGCATCGCTCCCGCTTGGTTGTATTCTGCTAATTAATTATTCATGGATTGATGTTACCATTATTGCAAAACCGAATCATTTCTGCAAAAACTGTCAGAAACCGTCTCAGGAAAGCTCATCTGCATGCTCGTCGTCCACACCATGGACTTAACCTGACTGCAGTTCAGCGTCTTAACCAACAATGAACACAATGGCCTTTTAACCTTTTGTGACTAGGGGGCAGTATTTTCATTTTTGGATTAAAAAACGTTTTGTCACGATAAGATGCTCGACTATGCATATAATTGACAGCTTTGGAAAGAAAGCACTCTGGCGTTTCCAAAACTGCAAAGATATTGTCTGTGAGTGCAAACCCAGATAAAAATCCAATCAGGAAGTGCCCCATTTTTTGAAAGCGCTGCATGCCAATGACTCCTTATATGGCTGTGAATGGGCTACGAATGAGCTTACGCTTTCTACGTATTCCCCAAGGTGTCTACAGCATTGTGACGTCTTTTTACACATTTATGTTGAAGAATAGCCGTAAGGGACCACATTGAGAAAGTGGTCACATGATGGCTCCCGCAGAAAATCTTGCGTAAAGTACAGAAGTAGCCATTTTTCCAATCGCTTCTAATGAGAAACCAATTGTCCCGACGGATATATTATCGAATAGATATGTGAAAAACACCTTGAGGATTGATTCTAAACAACGTTTGCCATGTTTCTGTCGATATTATGGAGCTAATTTGGAAAAAAGTTTGGCGTTGTAGTGACCGCATTTTCCGGTCGATTTCTCAGCCAAGCGTGAAGAACAAACGGGAGCTATTTCGCCTACAAAAATAATATTTTGGGAAAAAAGGAACATTTGCTATCTAACTGGGAGTCTCCTGAGTGAAAACATGCGAAGTTCTTCAAAGGTAAATTATTTAATTTGATTGCTTTTCTTATTTTCGTGAAAATGTTGCCTGCTGCTAGCAGGGCATAATGCTATGCTAGGCTATGATAAACTTACACAAATGCTTGTCTAGCGTTGGGCTGTAAAGCATATTTTGAAAATCTGAGATGACAGTGTGATTAACAAAAGTCTAAGCTGTGTCTCAATATATTTCATTTGTGATTTTCATGAATAGGAAGATTTTCTAGGGATATTTATGTCCGCTGTGTTATGCTAATTAGTTTGAGGCGATGATTACGCTCTGGAGTGTGGGACAACATTCCACAGGCCACAATCAACAGCCTGATCAACTGTTTTGAATTCATATTTTTGTTCAGTGTAGATGAAGGACTTTTAGCCTTGAGATAATTAAGACAGATTGTGTATGTGTGCCAATCAAGAGGGTGAATGGGCAAGACAACATATTGAAATGCCTTTAAACCGGGTATTGTAGTAAGTGCCAGGCGCACTGGTTCGTGTGTGTCAAGAACTGCTATGCTGCTAGGTTTTTCGCGCTCCACAGTTTCCTGTGTGTATCAAGAATGGTCCACCACCCAAAGGACATCCAGCCAACGGCAGGCCAGTGGTCGAAAACAGTTCATTGATGAGAGGACAAAGGAGGCTGACACGAATTGTGCAGAGCAACAAACAGGCTACAGTTAATCAATTGACAGTCCAGTACAACATTGGTGCCCAAAGACATTTACATTTACATTTAAGTCATTTAGCAGACGCTCTTATCCAGAGCGACTTACAAATTGGTGCATTCACCTTATGACATCCAGTGGAACAGCCACTTTACAATAGTGCATCTAAATCTTTTAAGGGGGGAGAGAAGGATTACTTTATCCTATCCTAGGTATTCCTTAAAGAGGTGGGGTTTTAGGTGTCTCCGGAAGGTGGTGATTGACTTCGCTGTCCTGGCGTCGTGAGGGAGTGTGTTCCACCATTGGGGAGCCAGAGCAGCGAACAGTTTTGACTGGGCTGAGCGGGAACTGTACTTCCTCAGTGGTAGGGAGGCGAGCAGGCCAGAGGTGGATGAACGCAGTGCCCTTGTTTGGGTGTAGGGCCTGATCAGAGCCTGGAGGTACTGAGGTGCCGTTCCCCTCACAGCTCCGTAGGCAAGCACCATGGTCTTGTAGCGGATGCGAGCTTCAACTGGAAGCCAGTGGAGAGAGCGGAGGAGCGGGGTGACGTGAGAGAACTTGGGAAGGTTGAACACCAGACGGGCTGCGGCGTTCTGGATGAGTTGTAGGGGTTTAATGGCACAGGCAGGGAGCCCAGCCAACAGCGAGTTGCAGTAATCCAGACGGGAGATGACAAGTGCCTGGATTAGGACCTGCGCCGCTTCCTGTGTGAGGCAGGGTCGTACTCTGCGGATGTTGTAGAGACCAATAAAAGAAGGCACAACTCGTCGTACCTTGACACGAATGTGGTATGTCAGTTGACGACCTTACAAAGTTCCACTTCTTTCAGCAAAAAAACAAGAAACTGCGATTGCAGTGGGCTAAGGAACGAAAATGCCGGACATTGGAGAATTGGAAAAAACATCCCCTGGTCTGATGAATCCCAGTTCCTGCTGTTGCATACTGATGGGAAGACTAAGATATTAAGAAAAACACATGAGCACATGCATCCATTATACCGCGTGTCAAAATTGTAGGCAGGTGGTGGTGGTGTGTTTTCATGGCCCACATTGAGCCCCAACGTTTGTATGCCACAGGATATCTGAACATCATTGCCAATCACATGCATCCCTTCATTGCTGGAGTGTATCCATCTGCAAATTGATTTATTTTATCAGGATAATCCCCCATGCCACAAGGCTAGGATTGTCCAGGAATGGTTCCACAAACATAACAGTGAATTAGGTTTCCTGCAGCGGCCTGCCCAGTTACCAGATCTCAATCCAATTAATCATCTGTGGGATGAGATGGAATGAGCTAGTCGGAATAGAGTTCCACTACCAGCCAACCAGACAACTGTGGGAAGTATTGGAGTCAACATGGGGACCACTTGACACCTTGTAGAGTCCACGCCCGGACGAATTGAGGCTGTTCTGAGGGCAAAATGGCTT
Organism: Oncorhynchus keta; assembly: GCF_023373465.1. Classification (NCBI taxonomy): domain Eukaryota; kingdom Metazoa; phylum Chordata; class Actinopteri; order Salmoniformes; family Salmonidae; genus Oncorhynchus; species Oncorhynchus keta. Next base: position 27,863,426 of record NC_068428.1, read on the forward strand.
GCAACTCAATATTAGGAAGGTGTTCCTAATGTTTTGTACACTCAGTGTATACTGAAGTAACAAGATGGAACTCATTAGCGATTACCAACATCCTCTTGCAGTAAAGCTCATTAAAAGGTTTAAAAGACGCCCTCCAGAGTAAGTGGCCACCACTATTTCTACCCAATTCCTGTTCTAGTGCAGCAATGCGCGTTTAGTTCCACCCTCTGAACACTGACGTATGGCTCCTTATAAATATTGATTAATCAGGCGTGCACATCTCCACCTCATCGGTTTGCACAGCCCATACCGTCTCTGGCACAGGTCACACTCCGTGATTTGTAAACAAACCAAACAGCCAGGGTAGCTAATCGCTACGGAGCACAGCTACCAGTAACTATAAGCAACTGTGGATAATTGGTTCCAAGAGTACCTATAACTATGCTAGCTAGCTACCATTCAGCTGTTAACCAAATTATCTGAATAGTAAAGTTTATGTAGTTAGTAGCAAGCTACTGTACTCGAAATGTAATTAACTTGTTAGCTACCTGGCTCACCAACTAACAATAGCTGGAATGACCTAGCTGTAATGTTTACAGGTATCTCCACTAGTTGGAGCCAAGGAAAGCAACTATTGTCTTTATCAATGATGGACACTAGTTAGAATGTGTACCAATAACTTTCGAACAATATAGCTAGCTACGAACAAAATAGCCCAACATCTTGAATATTGTTTTGATGAGCCGGAGCAATTAGGGGCTAAGCACCTTGCTCAAGGGCACGTCAACAGATTTTTCACCTACTGTAGTCAGCTTGGGGATTCCAACCAGTGACCTTTTGGTTAATACCGTAAGGCAAAGCATTTGGTTTAAAGTATGATTCTTTATTTGACCAAGTGACAGCCTTAGTCTAAGTCACTATGGCTAAATTACTCAAATGTATATACACATCTTACAAATGTACACATATCATGTAATTCTACTATTATATATACAGTGGGGAGAACAAGTATTTGATAACCTGCCAAATCGGCAGTGTTTCCTACTTACAAAGCATGTAGAGGTCTGTAATTTTTATCATAGGTACACTTCAACTGTGAGAGACGGAATCTAAAACAAAAATCCAGAAAATCACATTGTATAATTTTTAAGTAATTAATTTGCATTTTATTGCATGACATAAGTATTTGATACATCAGAAAAGCAGAACTTAATATTTGGTACAGAAACCTTTGTTTGCAATTACAGAGATCATACGTTTCCTGTAGTACTTGACCAAGTTTGCACACACTGCAGCAGGGATTGTGGCCCACTCCTCCATACAGACCTTCTACAGATCCTTCAGGTTTCGGGGCTGTCGCTGGGCAATACGGACTTTCAGCTCCCTCCAAAGATTTTCTATTGGGTTCAGGCCTGGAGACTGGCTAGGCCACTCCAGGACCTTGAGATGCTTCTTACGGAGCCACTCCTTAGGTTGCCCTGGCTGTGTGTTTCGGGTCGTTGTCATGCTGGAAGAAGACCCAGCCACGACCCATCTTCAATGCTCTTACTGAGGGAAGGAGGTTGTTGGCCAAGATCTCGCGATACATGGCCCCATCCATCCTCCCCTCAATACGGTGCAGTCGTCCTGTCCCCTTTGCAGAATAGCATCCCCAAAGAATTATGTTTCCACCTCCATGCTTCACAGTTGTGATGGTGTCCTTGGGGTTGTACTCATCCTTCTTCTTCCTCCAAACACGGCGAGTGGAGTTTAGACCAAAAAGCTCTATTTGTCTCTCATCAGACCACATGACCTTCTCCCATTCCTCCTCTGGATCATCCAGATGGTCACTGGCAAACTTTAGACGGGCCTGGACATGCACTGGCCTGAGCAGGGGGACCTTGCGTGCACTGCAGGATTTTAATCCATGACAGCGTAGTGTGTTACTAATGGTTTTCTTTGAGACTGTGGTTCCAGCTCTCTTCAGGTCATTGACCAGGTCCTGCCGGGTAGTTCTGGGCTGATCCCTCACCTTCCTCATGATCATTGATGCCCCACGAGGTGAGATCTTGCATGGAGCCCCAGACCGAGGGTGATTGACCGTCATCTTGAACTTCTTCCATTTTCTAATAATTGCACCAACAGTTATTGCCTTCTCACCAAGCTGCTTGCCTATTGTCCTGTAGCCCATCCCAGCCTTGTGCAGGTCTACAATTTAACCCTGATGTCCTTACACAGCTCTCTGGTCTTGGCCATTGTGGAGAGGTTGGAGTCTGTTTGATTAAGTGTGTGGACAGGTGGGTTTTATACAGGTAACAAGTTCAAACAGGTGCAGTTAATACAGGTAATAAGTGGAGAACAGGAGACCTTCTTAAAGAAAAACTAACAGGTCTGTGAGAGCCGGAATTCTTACTGGTTGGTAGGTGATCAAATACTTATGTCATGCAATAAAATTCAAATGAATTACTTAAAAATCATAGTGTGATTTCCTGGATTTTTGTTTTAGATTTCATCTTTCACAGTTGACGTGTACCTGTGATAAAAATTACAGACCTCTACATGCTTTGTAAGTAGGAAAACCTGCAAAATCAGCAGTGTATCAAATACTTGTTCTCCCCACTGTATATATATATGAACTTGACTGCTTTATATGGATTTACTTCACTGCAGTGTTACCTATACTATAGCTAGCCAGCCAGCCAAACTTGTTAGTGACCCATAGGCCTACTCTTGCTGCTAACGTTATAGTAGCGCTGCCGTACATAACTACTATGTATCCCAGAGGTGTTGATGTTTCACCTATCCACATCTTCATCTACTTTTGATGTCACCAGCTAGCTATTCAGGTAATGTTAGCTAGTTGACGTTAACCATGAAGTGAGCACCTGATAAGTCGTTCGGCTAAGATGTGCGTTGCCAGGCTGCTTACTGTAGACAAGTGAACGTCAGTTGTCCATCAGAATGATATTAGCTATTTTCTTACTCACCGCTTCACTGTCAGCCCATCCAACAGCTCCAGATCGAACGAGGTGCATTACTAACAGCAGTAAGCCGTAGCACCAGGTTGTAAATGGGAAGTAATGAGCCCAGACATGTAAATGTTTTATAGGTTGTTCCAAATGAACTAAAGCCAGCCCTCACAAGATATGTATAGCCATTTATTATCAGTAAACACTCGGCATAGATGCGGAATAATACAAAGGATTTCCCTGTTCAAGTCCAAATAAATCATACTTCGACTAAAATGATGACTTATTAACTTGGGGACAAAAGGCCACTAAAATGTGCAGTTGTGTCACAGAACAATGCCACAGAGGTCTCAAGATTTGAGGGACTGTGCAATTAGCATGCTGACAGCAGGAATGTCTACCAGATCTGTTGCCAATAAATGTAATGTTAATTTCTCTACCAACGTCGTTTAAGTCCAATAGTCCTCACAAACGCAGAGCACGTGCATGGCATTGTGTGGGTGAGTAGTTTGCTGATGTCAACGTTGAGAACAGAATGCCCCATGGTGGCGGTGGGCTTATGGTATGGGCAGGCATAAGCTACAAACAACGAACACAATTGCATTTTATCTACGGCAATTTTCAACATGATAATGCACGGCCATATGTCCCAATACTTCCTTGGCCTGCATACTCAGCCATATCAACCATTGAGCATGTTTGGGATGCTCTGGATCGACAGCGTGTTCCAGTTCCCATCAATATCCAGCAACTTCACACAACCATTGAAGGGGAGTGGGACAACATTCCATAGTCAACAGCCTGATAGACTCTATGTGAAGGAGATGTCATGCTGCATGAGGCAAATGGTGGTCACACCAAATACTGAATTGTTCTGATCCACGCCCCTACTTTTTTTGCATATCTGTATTCCCAGTCACGTCAAATCCAGATAGGAAATTAGTCAATTTAAATAAATTCATTATGGCCTTATATTAAATGTAACAAAGTAAAATCTTAGACATTTTTGTTCAGTCTATTTAGCCATTAGCATGAATGAATGTCATTGTCATGACCGATGTCCTAAAATAACTTTCCACCAGCACTCGTGTATAACCGCAATTGGCCGACACGCTGCATACTCCGGTTGTAAAACAGTCTCAAGCGCTCAAAATTGGATAGGATTCTCCTCTATTAAATAGTGGCCATGGTATTCTAACAGTTAAAAATGAAGATAATATGTACTCTTTGACAAGTAACCCCTATTCTGTCAAGATCACCCCTGAACACAGAATATTTTAACCTTACAAATAGATAAACATCTTAGTTAGCTACCTCGCCCACCTTAGCCATATGATCCCTAGTTCATTGAATGAAATTTTAGAAAGAAAGCATTTGGTTGTAATTGTAACGGTGCAGGGTGGCCAACACTCATCCTGGAGAGTCCAGGAGAGCTACTGGGTGTGCAGTCTTTTCCTCCAGCCCTTCTCGAACACACCCCATTGTAATTTATTTAGAAATAAAAATAAATAAAAGCTGACTGGTGTGTTTGAACAGGATTGGACAAAAAGCCTGAGCTTTCGGGCAATAAAATCAATACTACTAAAAGTTAATGTCAAGCCCTAACTGATTGTCATATGCAGCAGCATTCTGTATGGGTGACATCTCACTCCGTGGTAGGAGCTTCTGTGTGTCACTCCGTGCTTGTGGCTGGGTGCAAAGCCTCCGTCATCTAAATACATAAATACAATACCAATACCACAGGGCTCCATGGACCATTCAGCCACCTCTATATAGCCACCTCTATACTCCCTAGGGAACACACAAGGGGACAGAGAGCACTGCTCTGACTCTACACCGCCAGTATCCTCAGTGATGAGTTGGATAAACTAGCCTTATAGTGGTGCCAAAGCTTTGGTCAAATTCATTTTGTAGTGGCACTCTCAAACAGACAAGTGGTGCTGCTATTCAGTTCTTTATTTAACTCTTATTAATTATCCTTCCAGACGCCTAGTCACTTTACCATGCCTTCACATCCATATCTACCTCAAATACATCATACCCTTACACATCGATCTGGTACTCCCTGTACAGTGCATTCAGAAAGTATTCAGACCCCTTCACCTTCTCCACCTTTTGCTACATTACATCCTTATTCTAAAATTGATTAAATGTTGTTTTTCTTTCCCTCAAACTACACACAACACCCCATTCCCTCAAACTACACACAACACCCCATAAACACCCCATTCCCTCAAACTACACACAACACCCCATAAACACCCCATTCCCTCAAACTACACACAACACCCCATAAAGTTTGGCACATTTATTAAAAACAACAGAAATGCCTTTGGAACACAGGAGTAATGGTTTTTGATAATGGGCCTCTGTCCGTCAATGTAGATATTCCATTAAAAATCAGCCGTTTCCAGCTATAATAGTCATTTACAACATCTACACTGTATTTCTGATCAATTTGATGTTATTTTAATGGACAATTTATTTTTGCTTTTCTTTCAAAAACAAGGACATTTCTAAGTGACCCCAGTGTATGTAAATATGATTTATTTATTTTTATTTTTTTTCACCTTTATTTAACCAGGTAGGCTAGTTGAGAACAAGTTCTCATTTGCAACTGCGACCTGGCCAAGATAAAGCATAGCAGTGTGAACAGACAACACAGAGTTACACATGGAGTAAACAATTAACAAGTCAATAACACAGTAGAAGAAAAGGGGAGTCTATATACATTGTGTGCAAAAGGCATGAGGAGGTAGGCGAATAATTACAATTTTGCAGTTTAACACTGGAGTGATAAATGATCAGATGGTCATGTACAGGTAGAGATATTGGTGTGCAAAAGAGCAGAAAAGTAAATAAATAAAAACAGTATGGGGATGAGGTAGGTAAAAATGGGTGGGCTATTTACCGATAGACTATGTACAGCTGCAGCGATCGGTTAGCTGCTCAGATAGTAGATGTTTGAAGTTGGTGAGGGAGATAAAAGTCTCCAACTTCAGCGATTTTTGCAATTCGTTCCAGTCACAGGCAGCAGAGAACTGGAACGAAAGGCGGCCAAATGAGGTGTTGGCTTTAGGGATGATCAGTGAGATACACCTGCACCAGTGAACTGAGATAAGGCGGAGCTTTACCTAGCATGGACTTGTAGATGACCTGGAGCCAGTGGGTCTGGCGACGAATATGTAGCGAGGGCCAGCCGACTAGAGCATACAGGTCGCAGTGGTGGGTGGTGACAAAACGGATGGCACTGTGATAAACTGCATCCAGTTTGCTGAGTAGAGTGTTGGAAGCAATTTTGTAGATGACATCGCCGAAGTCGAGGATCGGTAGGATAGTCAGTTTTACTAGGGTAAGTTTGGCGGCATGAGTGAAGGAGGCTTTGTTGCGGAATAGAAAGCCGACTCTAGATTTGATTTTCGATTGGAGCTGTTTGATATGAGTCTGGAAGGAGAGTTTACAGTCTAGCCAGACACCTAGGTACTTATAGATGTCCACATATTCAAGGTCGGAACCATCCAGGGTGGTGATGCTAGTCAGGCGTGCGGGTGCAGGCAGCGAACGGTTGAAAAGCATGCATTTGGTTTTACTAGCGTTTAAGAGCAGTTGGAGGCCACGGAAGGAGTGTTGTATGGCATTGAAGCTCGTTTGGAGGTTAGATAGCACAGTGTCCGGGCCGGAAGTATATAGAATGGTGTCGTCTGCGTAGAGGTGGATCAGGGAATCGCCCGCAGCAAGAGCAACATCATTGATATATACAGAGAAAATAGTCGGCACGAGAATTTAACCCTGTGGCACCCCCATAGAGACTGCCAGACGACCAGACAGCATGTCCTCCGATTTGACACACTGAACTCTGTCTGCAAAGCAGTTGGTGAACCAGGCAAGGCAGTCATCCGAAAAACCGAGGCTACCGAGTCTGCCGATAAGAATATGGTGATTGACAGAGTCGAAAGCCTTGGCAAGGTCGATTAAGTTTTTATTTTATAAATTAGCAAAAATGTCTACAAACCACTGTGTGTAGAGGAAAAAACGATTGAATCAATTTTAGAATAAGGCTGTAACAAAATGTAGAAAAAGTGAAGGGGTCTGAACACTTGCCAAATGCACTGTACATAAACGAAACGTCCTTTCACTGTCAAGTGCGTTTATTTTCAGCAAACTTAACATGTGTAAATATTTGTATGAACATAAGATTCAACAACAGACAAACTGAACAAGTTCAACAGACACGTGACTAACAGAAATGGAATAATGTGTCCCTAAACAAAGTGGGGGTCAAAATCAAAAGTAACAGTCAGTATCTGGTGTGGCCACCAACTGCATTAAGTACTGCAGTGTATCTCCTCCTCATGGACTGCACCAGATTTGCCAGTTCTTGCTGTGAGATGTTACCCTACTCTTCCACCAAGGCACCTGCAAGTTCCCGCTGTGAGATGTTACCCTACTCTTCCACCAAGGCACCTGCAAGTTCCCGGACATTTCTGTGTGGTGGGGGGGATGGCCCTAGCCCTCACCCTCCAATCCAACAGGTCCCAGTGTAACGCTAATTTCTTTGACGATAAACGCAAATTCGACCATCACCCCTGGTGAGACAAAACCGCAACTCGTCAGTGAAGAGCACTTTTTGCCAGTCCTGTCTGGTCCAGCAACGGTGGGTTTGTGCCCATAGGCGACGTTGTTGCCGGTGATGTCTGGTGAGGACCTGCCTTACAACAGGCCTACAAGCCCTCAGTACAGCCTCCCTCAGCCTATTGCGGACAGTCTGAGCACTGGAGGGATTGTGCGTTCCGGGTGTAACTCAGGCAGTTGTAGTTGCCATCCTGTACCTGTCCCGTAGGTGTGATGTTCGGATGTTCCGATCCTGTGCAGGTATTGTTACACGTGGTCTGCCACTGCGAGGACGATCAGCTGTCCGTCCTGTCTCCCTGTAGCACTGTCCTAGGCGTCGCACAATACGGACATTGCAATTTATTGCCCTGGCCAAATCTGCAGTCCTCATGCCTCCTAACAGCATGCCTAAGGCACGTTCACGCAGATGAGCAGGGACCCTGAGCATCTTTCTTTTGGTGTTTTTCAGAGTCAGTAGAAAGGCCTCTTTAGTGTTCTAACTGTTCATAACTGTGACCTTAATTGCCTACCGTCTGTAACATGGTAGTGTATTAACGACCATTCCACAGGTGCATGTTCATTAATTGTTCATGGTTCTTTGAACAAGCATGGGAAACAGTGTTTAAACCCTTTACAATGAAGATCTGTGACGTTGTTTGGATATTTACGAATTATCTTTGAATGACAGGGTCCTGAAAAGGGGACGTTTCTTTTTTTGCTGAGTTTAGCTCCATTCTAATGTATTTTATTCCCTGTGTTACTTTTTAACTCTGCATCCCTGGGAAGGGCTATTAAGCGAGCATTTCACGGTTAAGTGTACACCTGTTGTATTTGCCGCATGTGACAAATAAAACTTGATTAGAAGAGCAGAACTTATTTTCACTGGAAAAGTATTAGAGGTGTTTTTGAGAATTACATTTAGTAGTGGCAAAGGCTGCACTGGTAATAAAAAACATATTTTCCATTAAATGTATTACTTCTGTGTGTTTATGTAATCATTGTCTTAGCTGTGACAGGTTAATTATTAATCAACTGATCTAATTAAATCTTTACTGAGACTGAATTATGGTTAGCAGATAATTAGTCAAATTAGAGTTCCATGTTAAGTCACAGTACGTCGGACACTACTCAAGTAGTATTCATGGTGTTGCTGTAATAACACAAGCTACATCAGGGATCATCAACTAAATTCAGCTGTCTGACTATTTTTTCTTGAGCGGATGGTTGAACATAATTCAAAATAATCTGTAGAAGTCAAATTGACCACAAGATGCCCAAACAGACAAAATATTTGACAAAAAAAAAAAAAAAAAAAAAAAACTTGCTTCCATTTGCATATGATCACATCTCTCCATTATGCGTGGGAATATTTGGGAACAGATTTACAAATTGTAAATCATTCAAAACTGATCTCCTAGTGTTTTCAACAGTCTTATGTCCAACAATAAAACATTTTAAAAAATAGATTGTTTTGCTCAGGAAACGTGGGAGCAAATAAAACCCACCCGTGGACCACCAGTTGGGGAACCCTGCACCACATGTTGCATTGCTTGCTACATTATGTTGATGTATACAGTGTTGTACTGTATATAATGAGTATTGCTTGAATATACAGTATTCATTGTTTTTCTCACTACAGTATTAGGAATGTGGAAACTGGATATTTGCTATGGAACTATACAATATTTATTGTGTTTCTTGAATACATTGTTCAATACTGTATTCATAGTATATTATTTTCATAGTGTAGTTTGCCTCAGTGTGCCTGTGTTACGAGAGGCTCCAGAGGAACGAGTGCAGTGGCTGTACCATTGTGTATTATTCTTAAATTATACCTGTTCTCCATGAGCGGGAGGCAGAGGCCAGCAGAGCAACATAAGAGGGAAATTGACCACTGCAGGGCACAGCCATTTTGGGTTCACTTCAATACTATTATACTCACATCATATCAAAATATTACAATAAAGACTATGATTGCCATGATTAGTACAGTATAGGACTGTGTGTGCGCACGTTGCGTATTCATGTGTTGCGTATGCATGCTTGTCAGTACCTGTGGATTCACTATCTCTGTGCTGCTGTTTGGCAGGGGGTTCTTCCGTCTCCCAGGGTGTGAGCTGGTTGATGGGTGTCTGTCCCCACTTCACCCCTGGCGCTAACAGCAGACCTGGAGCCTGGCTCTCCCTCTCCCCTGGAGACCCACCTGACACCTGGGAGAGAGGAGAGAAAAACATGACGAAACAGTAGGACCAAACCACCTCTGACACCTGGATAACAGCGAGAGAGAGATTAAGAAATCCATCTATCAGCCTTTAACTGACAGTTGATAAACAACACAGCTTAGAGAACGATACAAACAAACATCAGGCCTGATAGACAAGAGATACAGAGATGATGGGGCTGTTCTTGGGCTGTTACACCGAAACATTTATGGAACAGCTGAATATAGTTTTAGTTAAGAAAATGTTGACTCGTTTGTCAGCAAGTTTTGCAAACAGAAGATCACGTCGTTTACTATTTTAATATCTGAAGACAAGTACTTGGCACAAATAGTCAAAGCTTCTCGTAGCGTGGTCTAGACTAACTCCTTCTCTGTTCTAAAATCAAAGCCTTGAGCGATGTCTTGTCCTGTATGATTCACTAACCCATCTATATGCACACACTAGAGAACATGGTACGGGGAGCCATGTCAAAGTTAGTAGGGCAGCCATGTCGGGGCGGCAGCGTAGCCTAGTGGTTAGAGCGTTGGACTAGTAACCGGAAGGTTGCGAGTTCAAACCCCCGAACTGACAAGGTACAAATCTGTCGTTCTGCCCCTGAACAGGCAGTTAACCCACTGTTCCCAGGCCGTCATTGAAAATAAGAATGTGTTCTTAACTGACTTGCCTGGTTAAATAAAGGTAAAATAAAAAAAATGTCCCCAAGTTAGCAGGGCAGCCATGTCCCCAAGTTAGCAGGGCAGCCATGTCACCAGGTAGCAGGGCAGCCATGTCACCAGGTAGCAGGGCAGCCATGTCACCAAGTTAGCAGGGCAGCCATGTCACCAGGTAGCAGGGCAGCCATGTCACCAGGTAGCAGGGCAGCCATGTCACCAAGTTAGCAGGGCAGCCATGTCCCCAAGTTAGCAGGGCAGCCATGTCCCCAAGTTAGCAGGGCAGCCATGTCACCAAGTTAGCAGGGCAGCCATGTCACCAAGTTAGCAGGGCAGCCATGTCACCAGGTAGCAGGGCAGCCATGTCACCAGGTAGCAGGGCAGCCATGTCACCAAGTTAGCAGGGCAGCCATGTCACCAGGTAGCAGGGCAGCCATGTCACCAGGTAGCAGGGCAGCCATGTCACCAAGTTAGCAGGGCAGCCATGTCTCCATGTAGCTAGCTATGTAACGCGAGCGCACTTGCCTCTTGTATCAAACTGTCGCAATCCGGCGACTCGATTAACCTCTGGCTGGACTGCATCTTGTTAGCTACCCACTCATGCTGCATTAAATCCATTTACTGTTCGGCAAAACAATATTCATATAGCTACAGTCTACAGCACTTTACAAAACAAAAGATACCAGTAGCTAGCTAGCTAAGTAGCTAGCAAAATAGGTTTACATTCAATCACAGAAAGCTAACTTTGCAAACGAGTTTACAACTGAAGCTAATATTATAACTAACTTGATTAGTTATAATATGTAAAGCAAGCTGGGTGTCTCCAAAAACGTTCACTAGGTTAAATGACTGTTCTTTCTATTTCGACAAACTGTTGCATGTCTGTCTTGAGTGACGTCTGTGGCTGCGCCAGTCTTGACGTTTTAAAGAGACATCGCACCTTTTTATGAAAGAAGTGATAAGGCTGCCGTAGGCTAATACAATCAATCCCAAATGTATGGACAACATATTGTTTGTCATCTGTAGCACTAAAGACTCCACTGAAATCACACAATCTTATAGAATATGCATTCACCTGTATTGTGATTAGGCCTATGCCCTCTTGATTTACCCAGTTTATCAAGATATTAAACATTCAAATACAATTATTACCATTATGTTGTAGTAGTTAGATTGGTAAAACAGTGAAATGTATTGTTTTTTTTATTTTTTTTTATGTATTATTCATTATTGCCTACATGGTTTTCTCTGGGAAATGTTGTCATCAAATGTTCAAATGTAATTGCACTGAATCGGTATCGGCCCTAAAAAAAAATCCAGATCAGTCGTTCTGTAGCACATCTGCACACAGACACAGATGTGTGCATACACACACACATTCGTGCACACACATACGCGGTGCACACACACACACGTATACTCTTATGTGACAGGGCCTAAGAGCAAGGTGAATCAATGTAAATGAGGTAAAGGAGTTAAGGACAGTGTACTAACTGGTGACTGATGCTGATTATAGCCTCATAAAGTCAGGGATCAAAATCCACATCCTAGTCACTTTCTAGGGCCCTTACTCTTAATGTACCACCCCACAGACCGATTCACTCAAATTCTCAATTATACCTTGCAATGTGAAATCAAAGGCAATTAAAAGTTGGTATGGTTTTGAACATAGGCGCTTATTAAAATTGTGTAGCCACATAATCAGAGTCTAGCTGTTATTAATCATGAAGCATAATTTGCTTTACAAAAGGTAGAGTAGAATAAAAACATTCCCCTTTGCGGAATCCAAATGTAGAGCCATCATCATCCAAACATAGAGCCATCATCATCCAAACATAGAGCCATCATCATCCAAACATAGAGCCATCATTATCCAAATGAAGAGCCACCATCATCCAAACATAGAGCCACCATCATCCAAACGTAGAGCCACCATCATCCAAACATAGAGCCATCATTATCCCAACATAGAGCCACCATCATCCAAATGTAGAGTCACCATCATCCAAATGTAGAGCCATCATCATCTAAACAGAGCCATCATCATCCAAACATAGAGCCACCATCATCCAAACGTAGAGCCACCATCATCCAAATGAAGAGCCACCATCATCCAAACGTAGAGCCACCATCATCCAAACGTAGAGCCACCATCATCCAAACGTAGAGCCATCATTATCCCAACATAGAGCCACCATCATCCAAACGTAGAGTCACCATCATCCAAATGTAGAGCCATCATCATCTAAACAGAGCCATCATCATCCAAACATAGAGCCACCATCATCCAAACGTAGAGCCATCATCATCCAAACGTAGAGCCACCATCATCCAAACGTAGAGCCACCATCATCCAAACGTAGAGCCATCATCATCCAAACGTAGAGCCACCATCATCCAAATGTAGAGCCACCATTATCCAAATGAAGAGCCACCATCATCCAAACGTAGAGCCACCATCATCCAAACGTAGAGCCATCATCATCCAAACATAGAGCCATCATCATCCAAACAAAGAGCCACCATCATCCAAACGTAGAGCCATCATCATCCAAACGTAGAGCCATCATCATCCAAACGTAGAGCCACCATCATCCAAACGTAGAGCCACCATCATCCAAACATAGAGCCATCATTATTCCAACATAGAGCCACCATCATCCAAACGTAGAGTCACCATCATCCAAATGTAGAGCCATCATCATCTAAACAGAGCCATCATCATCCAAACATAGAGCCACCATCATCCAAACATAGAGCCATCATTACATCATTATCCAAACATAGAGCCACCTCAATCTGCTGTGAACATACATCATAAATCCAATAAGATCTTCCTTTTTCTTTCTACCACAGTGAGAGACATTATCAGAACAGCAAAAGCCTAATGGAAACCCTGGGTCAACCACCATCAGACCCTACGGCAACACACACATCGCGCGCACACACACACACACACACACACACACACACACACACACACACACACACACACACACACACACACACACACACACACACACACACACACACACACACACACACACACACACACACACACACACACACACACACACACACACACACACACACACACACACACACACACCAGCATCAGCATTAGCTTCCACAGAAAAGGTCAGAGAGGCTAGAGTACACTTTGATTCTCCGGCTCACCTCAGCCCAGCCTGCCTTCTGAGTTAATAGAAAAGACCTGGTCACCAGCCTTCCTTGACACACACATACACACCACACGATGCATACAAATACTAGGCTAGAGTGGTATACCATACACTGGGATATTTGGAAAGAGCCATGGGATGTTTTTTCAATACCATCAATAGCGTTGAAACAATTTTTTTAGTACATTTGAATATTTGTAGATCCTTTTTAAGAAAATACCCGCAGTTAACTTGTACAATCCGTTAGGAGATAAAGATGATCACATTCTTCATTTCACCTTTCACATTTTTATTGTGAAGCTAACTTGTAGTCCCCAGTCACATGGTGTTTGTTTACAAGCACACAATGAAGAGAGACCGGAGTTGTGTGAGTCACTCACTGTTGTGCAGCACGCCAGGTGATCTAGTTACAGTATGGAATTCACAACTAAATGTTTGCCAGCTAGATATCTATGAAGTTAACTGTCTAAAATATGCTAAATTCTCTGCAGTTATGCATTTGGTTTGCTAATTTAGTAGCTAGTTAGCCATCTAACTAAGTGGTTAGCTTCTTCCAAAATCAGGCTTTACTTTGTAACAGCACAGAATCTCCCTCATGGATCAAGAGTCTTACTGTCTAATATTTGTTTGAGCAGGCAGCAAACTATGAGTGGCATTTATTTTGTTACTTGTATAACTTTATGAGCTGGGATGTCTGTCCAGCAAATACTTTAGGTCAGAGACTGCATGAACTGTTTGCAATGTGCTCGTTAGCATTTAGTTAGCATTCTCTATGGGATTTTACATGTAGTTGTCATTGCTAACCTTTGGATTACAAAGGCTCAGTGGGGTTTGAAAATAGTGCCCCTTGTGTTCAGTGCCAGTATTACTGAATATCCTGGTATGGCACAAGGTCTGTATGAAGGTATGATCATCTGGATACCACCCAAGTCTAACACACTCACATTGTCAGCTGTTCACAGTGAAATATACAATAGGCTAGCTTCCCTCTCTGAACTCTACCTCCATCCCATTATCCTTCCTGACCCCAAACCCATTTCATCAACTCTCCCATCATGCAATCTGCTACCGCGTTCAGGGGCAGACTTATTGATTTGGAGGCCCCAGGCAGAGGCCAGGCAGAGGCCAGTCTGTGGAAAGACATGAAGATTGCTGTCCTCTGCTGCTCCCCATAGAACTTAACAGAGCTTGAGAAAATATGCCAGGAAGAATGGGAGAAAATCCCCCAAATCCAGATGTGCAAAGCTGATACAGACATACCCAAGACAACTCAAAGCTGATACAGACATACCCAAGACAACTCAAAGCAGCCAAAGGTGCTTCTACAAAGTATTGAGTCACGGGTGTGAATACTTGCGATTGATGTGTCGATGTGATGATGACGCGGATGACAAAAGTGCACAATGACAGTAATCGATCGTGAGAAATTGTCAATTGTTGACCTCTGAGTCTGTCCTGCTCCTAAAGCCATTAGACTACTTATTCATATAATTCTAAACTATCTCACTTTCCTCTGTCTGAACTGGACAGGCGCAGAGTTCATCATTCTGACCATACCCGTTACCCCATGGTCCCTCATTCTTCTTTTGACTTGTTCTTCTTCTTGTATTAGACTAGCAGACATCTGATAACATTTTGACATCTCAATGCCTTCTATCTGACTCATACCGGGCCTGTCAGATTTCTTTGACTATGCACAGATCAAGTGGTTGAGTCTTTATTGAAGTTGTCTGCTGTTAACGTGCATGTACTACTGACACATCAATACTATCAGTAGTGATTTGGCAGCATCTAGCATCTCCACACACACACACACACACACACACACACACACACACACACACACACACACACACACACACACACACACACACACACACACACACACACACACACACACACACACACACACACACACACACACACACACACACACACACACACACACACACACACACACACACACACACACACACACACACACACACACACACACACACACACACACACACACACACACACACACACACACACCTCTTGTGAAGAGCAGTGGGTGATAAACCCTTCTTTAAGCAGGGAGGAAATGTGTGTGAGATGGAATCGATCAGATATGTAAAGCTGCACATTAATTAATATTGAACCAGATGTTTCGATTGTGTGTGTTGGGTGGTGGTGGCGGCAGGCAGGTTTGGAGTCTAGTGGAATAAGGAGAGCAGGAGTGTCAACGGGGCCTGTGGCGGACTCATCATTATGCAGAAGAGTCAAATGCCTAAGGCCTCACATCATCCCGTGAATTGTTTCATGCGATATGATTGCAAACGTGACTTTCATTGAAATTAAGCTGCAGCAATGAGAGGGGCATAGAAAATAAAAGAAAGAAAGATTTAATTTCAAGAGAGAAAAAGAGAACGCATTTCTTTAGTAAAAAGACAGGTGCTGCTGATAATACTGCCATCGTCGCAGAGGACATGTACAGAGCTGTCAGAAAGTATTCATACCCCTGGACTTATTCCACATATTGTTGTTTCACAGTCTGAATTCAAAATGGATGAAATAAATACAAATCTCAACCATCTATACACAATACCCCATAATGACAAAGTGAAAACATGTTTTTACACATTTTTGTAAACATATGGAAAATGAAATACAGAAATATACATTTTACATAATTATTCACAGCCCTGAGTCAATACTTTGTAAAAGCACCTTTGGCTGCGATTACAGCTTTGAGTTGTCTTGGGTATGTCTGTATCAGTTTTGCCCATCTGGATTTGGGGATTTTTTTCCCCATTCTTCCTGTCAGATTTTTTCAAGCATGGTTAAGTTTGATTTGAGCAGTGGTGGACAGCAATCTTCAAGTATTTCCACAGTCTGGCCTCTGCCCAGGGCCTCCAAATCAATAAGTCTGCTCCTGAATGCGGTAGCAGATTGCATGATGGGAGAGTTGATTAAATGGGTTTGGGGTCAGGAAGGATAATGGGATGGAGGTAGAGTTCAGAGAGGGATGGAGGGAAGAAGTCAGGAAGCTAACCTATTGTAGATTTCACTTTAGACAGCTGAACGTGTGTGTGTTAAGCTTGGGTGGTATCCAGATAGTCATACCTTCATACAGACCTTGTGCCATACTGGGATATTCAGTAATACTGGCACTGAACACAAGGGGCGCTATTTCCAAACCCCACTGAGCCTTTGTAATCCAAAGGTTAGCAATGACAACTACATGTAAAATCCCATAGAGAATGCTAACTAAATGCTAACGAGCACATTGCAAACAGTTTATGCCGTCTCTGACCTAAAGTATTTGCTGGATAGACATCCCAGCTCATAAAGTTATACAAGTAACAAAATAAATGCTACTCATAGTTTTCTGCCTGCTCAAAACACATTTTAGACAGCAAACAAACTGATAAGGATGTGAAATATGTTTAGCGACACGCACGCGCACACGCAAACACACACACACACTCTTGTACAACTCACCTTGTGGGGACACATTAATTCGATTATACCTTCCGGTAACCTGCCTCACCCAATGTGATACAGAATCGCTATTATTTTTAATTTTTAGAACACATTCAAGAACCTCCAGAAGCTAACCAGCTAACTAGCTACAAGCTATTTAGTCATTGTTAGCCACTGCTAGCGGCTTTTACCTTCTGCACAGCCAGCCAGTTTTTTAAACCTGGATAATACTCGCCAGTCTAGCTTCCCTGCCCCATCCACCGCTGCCCCCTGGACACTGATCACTTGACTACATAGCTGATGCATGCTGGACTGTCCATTAATCACGGTACTCCATTCTGCTTGTTTATGTTTTATCTGTCGGCCCCAGCCGCACTCAGGCTCTGTGTGTAGTTAATCCGACCCTCCCTGCCTAGTCAACGCCATTTTACCTGCTGTTGTTGTGCTAGCTGATTAGCTGTTGTTGTCTCACCTACTGTTTTAGCTAGCTCTCCCAATTCAACACCTGTGATTACTGTATGCCTCGCTGTATGTCTCTCTCAAATGTCAATATGCCTTGTATACTGTTGTTCAGGTTAGTTATCATTGTTTTAGTTTACAACGGAGCTCCTAGTTCCACTCTTCATACCCCTGATACCTCCTTTGTCCCACCTCCCACACATGCGGTGACCTCACCCATTACAACCAGCATGTCCAGAGATACAACCTCTCTCATCATCACCCAGTGCCTGGGCTTACCTCCGCTGTACCCGCACCCCACCATACCCCTGTCTGCGCATTATGCCCTGAATATATTCTACCATGCCCAGAAACCTGCTCCTTTTATTCTCTGTCCCCAACGCTCTAGGCGACCAGTTTTGATAGCCTTTAGCCGCACCCTCATACTACTCCTCCTCTGTTCCGCGGGTGATGTGGAGGTAAACCCAGGCCCTGCATGTCCCCAGGCACCCTCATTTGTTGACTTCTGTGATCGAAAAAGCCTTGGTTTCATGAATGTCAACATCAGAAGCCTCATCCCTAAGTTCGTTTTACTCACGGCTTTAGCACACTCTGCTAACCCTGATGTCCTTGCCGTGTCTGAATCCTGGCTCAGGAAGGCCACCAAAAATTCTGAGATTTCCATACCCAACTATAACATTTTCCGTCAAGATAGAACTGCCAAAGGGGGAGGAGTACCCAAACAGTTCGAACTACTAATTTTAAAAATTACTCTCTCCAGAAATAAGTCTCTCACTGTTGCCGCCTGCTACCGACCCCCTCAGCTCCCAGCTGTGCCCTGGACACCATTTGTGAATTGATTGCCCCCCATCTTCAGAGTTTGTTCTGTTAGGTGACCTAAACTGGGATATGCTTAACACCCCGGCAGTCCTACTATCTAAGCTAGATGC
Organism: Oncorhynchus keta; assembly: GCF_023373465.1. Lineage (NCBI taxonomy): Eukaryota > Metazoa > Chordata > Actinopteri > Salmoniformes > Salmonidae > Oncorhynchus > Oncorhynchus keta. Next base: position 27,881,871 of record NC_068428.1, read on the forward strand.
CCTCAATCTCACATAAATCATCAAGGAACCCACCAGGTACAACCCTAAATCTGTAAACAAGGACACCCTCATAGACGTCATCCTGACCAACTGGCCCTCCAAATACACCTCCGCTGTCTTCAACCAGGATCTCAGCGATCACTGCCTCATTGCCTGTATCCGCTACGGAGACGCAGTCAAACGACCACCCCTCATCACTGTCAAACGCTCACTAAAACACTTCTGTGAGCAGGCCTTTCTAATCAACCTGGCCCGGGTATCCTGGAAGGACATTGACCTCATCCCGTCAGTTGAGGATGCCTGGTCATTCTTTAAAAGTAACTTCCTCACCATTTTAGATAAGCATGCAGAAAAAAATGCAGAACGAAGAACAGATATAGCCCTTGGTTCACTCCAGGCCTGACTGCCCTCGACCAGCACAAAAACATCCTGTGGCGGACTGCAATATCATCGAATAGTCCCCGCGATATGCAACTGTTCAGGGAAGTCAGGAACCAATACACGCAGTCAGTCAGGAAAGCTAAGGCCAGCATCTTCAGGCAGAAATTTGCATCCAGTAGCTCCAACTCCAAAAAGTTCTGGGACACTGTGAAGTCCATGGAGAACAAGAGCACCTCCTCCCAGCTGCCCACTGCACTGAGTCTAGGTAACACGGTCACCACGGATAAATCCATGATTATCGAAAACTTCAACAAGCATTTCTCAACGGCTGGCCATGCCTTCCGCCTGGCTACTCCAACCTCGGCCAACAGCTCCGCCCCGCTAGCAGCTACTCGCCCAAGCCTCTCCAGGTTCTCCTTTACCCAAATCCAGATAGCAGATGTTCTGAAAGAGCTGCAAAACCTGGACCCGTACAAATCAGCTGGGCTTGACAATCTGGACCCTCTATTTCTGAAACTATCCGCCGCCATTGTCGCAACCCCTATTACCAGCCTGTTCAACCTCTCTTTCATATCGTCTGAGATCCCCAAGGATTGGAAAGCTGCCGCAGTCATCCCCCTCTTCAAAGGGAGAGACACCCTGAACCCAAACTGTTACAGACCTGTATCCATCCTGCCCTGCCTATCTAAGGTCTTCGAAAGCCAAGTCAACAAACAGGTCACTGACCATCTGGTTTCCGAGCCGGTCACGGGTGCACCTCAGCCACGCTCAAGGTACTAAACGATATCATAACCGCCATCGATAAAAGACAGTACTGTGCAGCCGTCGTTTACAAAAAGTTGGCTCCCACAAGTATAGTTAAACACACACACACACACACACACACACACACACACACACACACACACACACACACACACACACACACACACACACACACACACACACACACACACACACAGTTTATTAATATGGCAAAATGCAGTGGGCAGACAGACCGGTAGGAAGAGAAGCGTTTTCCCATTTTCTCCCTTTTTAAGTTTGTCTCCGAATTGCCGATTCACTCTTGCATAGCAACCCATTATCACCGGGAGGCAGATGGTTGTAGTCTGACTCAGAGAGAGAGAGAGAGAGAGAGAGAGAGAGAGAGAGAGAGAGAGAGAGAGAGAGAGAGAGAGAGAGAGAGAGAGAGAGAGAGAGAGAGAGAGAGAGAGACAGAGTAAGAGAAAGACAGAAGGCGAGAGAAGAAACATTTAGAGAGAGACAACAGGAGGAGAGAGAGAGAGACAGAGAGAGACAGAGGGAAAGAGAGAGACAGAAGGAGAGAGAGAAGAAAATTTGAGTGAGAGACAACAGGAGAGATAGAGAGTGGTAGAGAGAGGTGGGGAGAGTGATGAGCTTCACTCGACAGACGGGGGGGTTGAGAAAAGACGGAAGGAGGAGGAAAGGCACATTCACACACATGCAGGCCTTTTGCAATATAAAGACAAAAAAGTTATTTGAATCAAGGTTAGTTGTCTTTTAAAGTCTGCATTTCTCTGTTCTCAATTCACTAAACCATGGAGTTTCTGTGCTTGTGAATAAATGGTCCGCCGTTGCCCCCAGCCAACTATACAGCCGAATGTAAAACAGAAGAGCTGCCATAGGGTTACACTGAACGTGATGGAAGAAAAAAAACACACAATGAAGATATTTACAGTTTGGTTAGGAGGATTAGAATTTAAGTCAAATGATTAGACTTTTCTAAATACCTGTGTAGGCTATATGTTCAAGGCTTAGAATATAATAATGTGCTTTTTAGGCAACGCACACAGACATGCACGTAGAGCTGTGAAGAAATTGTCCTCAGTGTGTTCTCAGGATAGCGTGTGTGCGCACTACAGTGCCTTGCCAAACTAAAATAACTGTCGCTATGGTTACCCATCTCCCTCTAAGGCGGGCTGTGGCACCTCATTTGACTCTAGTTAGCCGTCTGGCTCACACACACGCACACACACACACCTGAATCTATTGTCTAGTTCTTTAATGAAACCTATTCGTCAGTTGTCCATCCTTTCATTAATGTTTGAGTGGCAATCCCACAGACATAACTGAACATTCTGTCCAATTCTGAAAATCACAAAGCACGCTCACATACTCTCCTCTCCACACACTGACTCTCCTCCACATAGAGAAGATCCAATAATTATCCTGACACAATGGCCTACTCTCCCTGACATGGCACAGCCGATACCGACAGCTGTCACTGTGAGTGTGTGTTACTGTCTACCGAAGACCATGTACGTACCATGTCATTGGTTGGCTTCCTCCAGAGGTAAGACCTGGAAAGGGCCAATACCGACAGCTGTGTCGCTGTGTGCATGTTACTGTCAACCAATAAGAGACAGTGTTAACGTGTGTGCATCAAACACCCATGCATGTCATTGGCTGTCTTCTCCCAGAGGTGCATGGGAAGGTGTGGTTGGTCAACAGAAGGCTGTAGGCTGTGATTGGCTGGAGTCAGCCCTGGTCTGGCTGTGTGTTGTGATTGGCTGGAGTCAGCCCGGGTCTG